>NW_018404893.1:557422-570116 GCF_002113885.1 Mizuhopecten yessoensis | reverse complement strand
AGGTGTTGACCTGATATGGTAATATGGGTCTGTCCGTCCGTCGCTGTGTCCGAGGTGTTGACCTGATATGGTAATATGGGTCTGTCCGTCCGTCGCTGTGTCCGAGGTGTTGACCTGATATGGTAATATGGGTCTGTCCGTCCATCGCTGTGTCCGAGGTGTTGACCCGAGTGTAACCTCTCCATTATTTCACCTGGGGTCACCAGACTTGGTATGTTAGTACATCTTGAGAAGGCAAGAGTTTTGCATAAAAACAGTCTGTACACTGAGCTGTGACCCAGATTATTAGCAAACTACCGGTACATAGATTCCAGCCTGCAGACAGATATATTATCCAGGGCCTTTATTCATGAGACCGTTCTCTTGCTCGAGCTTGGATTGTAGTGCTTAAACCAACTTTCTTTTAATTTGCTTGAATCATGTAAAACAATAAAAAAAACCAGTAACGAGGTAAACAGTATTGTGCTTTAATTATTATTTTTTTATCCATATATATAACTGAAACAGAAGATTGGGCTTGAGCACAAAATCCATGCTTGAGCATGAGAACGGTTTCATGAATACGGGCCTTATTTTTTTTACCAAAGAGTTCGATGGGGTGCCATACCACTTTTTGTGGAAGCTAGAATGCTATGGCGTACGGGGGCAATCACATTCCTGGATAAGGAGGTTTTTGGAGCGACGGAATCGGTGGTCATGGTAGAAGGAACATCACCAGAGGAAACCTCAGTCCTTAGAGGAGTACCCTACCTCTCCAATTCCTTAATGACCTTCCAAATAACATATCACCCAAGGTCAGATTATATGCAGATGGCTGCATTATTTACAGGGCAATAAATATAATGGGAAGAGAAAACGGGGATCTGAAGATTTCAAATGGATATACCAAGGCCCATTTCGATACCTTCGCTCTAATTTGGAGTACTGTACATCTGATTGAGTCCCCACACCAATAAACGGATTGACCAGCTCGAAAAATTAAGAGGAGAGCGGACCTTGACACCGAAAATGGATACCATACCAGCAGCAGTTTACAGTCCCAACCATGGGAGTTGTTGAAATCCGAGCGTGGTCCGATTGTACTTTCTGTTTAGGAAAGTGCTTGTAGTTCCCGTGCAATTTATCTCATAGGTAAGACATTAATGGAAAGCCTGTGGCTTTTACTTATGTTATTTATCTGCATTTCATTAATTGATTGGTTGATGATGGAGTGCGCGAAGAATGGCTACATTGTATGACATTAAATATATCTAGACGTCTAGTTAAGTATTATTGTCGCAATAGTAAAAGTTAATATTTACACATCGTAGATTAAAAGGACGGATAAAATGTTGTGTGCATGATCTTTCCAGTGCACGTTTAACCTATTTTTGAAACTAATCAAACTTTCGGCATTAACCACTTCAGCTGATAAATTGTTCCAATTAAATTGCTGAAAATGTTCTCGATGGTGTTTAAGCGGCATTGTTTCTTAAAGAGCTTTAGCTGGTGACCTCTAGTTGCCGGATAGGTGAATTCGGTAAATAATTTAGATTTGTCTGCATCGTCCACACACACCACTCAGAATTTTGTACACTTGAATCATATCAGCCCATTGTCTTCTATATTCAAGTGTGGGCAATCCTAGTCATTTTAGTCGACTGAGTAAGGTAAGTCTTGCAATGTTATTAACCTTTTAGGTGCACGTCTTTGTATGTTTTCCACTGATTGTATGTCTTTCTTTAGGAGGGGTGACCATATTGTGGAGCAGTACTCAATATGAGGTCTGGCAATGATTTGTATAATAATAGGAATGTTGTCTGATTTAGAAATGTAAATGTTCTAAAAATAATTCCTAACATCCTGTTTCCTTTGAAAACGGCTGCAGACACATGTTCGCTAAATTTGAGCTTTTTGTCGAATGTCACTCCGAGGTCTCTCTCCTGTTTTTACATTTAAGTGCTCACCTGTTTGAGCTGTTAATTATATATGGTTGTCAAAACACACACACACCCACACAAACCACTCTCAACACTTTAATATCATGTTACGCTTGCAGTGGCGGAGTATCAATACCCTTGCCTCGTTACATACAACACACATGCCAACCCACGCACGTGTCCTTGATCAACGCCCACACACTCCCGAGTCCCCAAACGATTATGTTTGGTGACTGTTCTCCCACGCCCACAGACGTACATCCCAGTCCATAGACATAGTGGGGGCGGTGTCCAGGATGCGCGTGTACGTTCCCAGTGATACGGGTAGTTCTCCGTTATTTTGTTGGGGACCGTACCGGTCAGGGTCTGCTCCTTCGGGTAATGGAAATAGCCGTAACATGAACCCCTTACCTTTAACAAATAAAAATGTCACAGTGTCATTATAAATAAGCAGGAATATTAATGTTCGTTACATTTTTTTCGTCGTGAAAACGTGAAAACTACATGAAATACAAAATAAATATCAAATGGCTATTTTATATTTATTTTGTATCTCATGTAGTTTTCACGTAGTGTCGACGTCGACGTAAGCTGATCCAGCTTCTTGAGACGCATCTATATACTGTTCTCTAATCACGTTCGGTTGTGGGTAACAGGTTGGTACAAATTTTTGGTGGTGATGACGCCAGTGATTGTTTAACCGAGCTTTAAAACTATTTAAGGAGGGGGCCTCTACAACTATATTTGGTAGAGAGTTCCACACGTCCACGACCCTACTGCTGTACATGTTCCTCGTTACATTGAGCCTCATCCTTCTCTTGAAGAGTTTTTTGGAGTTTCCTCTTGTTGTAGCCAATGTTGCCATTGTAATAATGTTGTCTTTATCCAGAATGTCAATGTCATACATGATTTTGTAGATTTTGTATTAACTGAAGTCAATCAGAGACGTATATATTACGTCTCTGATCGACTTGCATATAACACGTTTTAAACCGTCAACAATGACACATTCTGCTACAGTAGTTAATTTATTTCTAAACTGTATTTTACGTAACCCATGTTTTTTGTTTTTTTTACAAAGTTACGGCTAACCTCGGGGAGTAATGGTCCACCAGCATTCAACAACCTCGATAAAGAAAACCAAATTAAGTAAATATTTACTGCACCGTATGGTCATTTCGTCCTTACATTACTTATGATAATTACCTATGATGATAAATGTTTCTGTCTTCTTCATCAGTACGATCCTAGGGTAGAGGTAGCGACGTTTACGTACCGTCAGACAGTGTTCTCGCCTACCTTTGTGGACTTCCCACAAGAGGAAGCGCGGACGCGCCTCGTCTGCGTTATGAGTGTAGGTAAAGGAAAGGTAGTGGAGGTTGTCGCGCAAGTGGTTAGCCTCGGACACCTTTTCTAAGTAATTGGCGGACATTGACATAGACGACACCACCAACCTCAGTCTCATCCCTCCTTTCTTGTTGATGTAGCTACCAAGCCACAACGGATATTCCGAGGGTAGCTCCAGACCTGCTGGGACAGGGAAACGGTCCGGGGGTAACGTGGCCAGGTCGGTGTCGTCCGGTATCAGATGGGCCAGGTAGTCCCTACCAGCATCCTCATCATACGGGTTCTGGAGGAAGTAGTCTGTGTCCGTGATATTCACAGCGCTATCTAATGTGACGACCTGCTCCCCCAATAGTTTGAACACGGGGTTGGTTTTGTTAGAACAAGCAATATGCTGGCTATGCTGACTGGGTAGAGATATTTCGCTTCGCTCACAGCTAGTCACAATCCCCATGTCCTAGAACGCTCCACTATAGGAAGGACACAAACCAGTCACTACTCTTGCCTTGCATATATTGCACTACAAGATCGTCGTCATTGGAAACCATGATGACGTAAACATACCATATTCCAGTGAATTGTTTCATTGTTTGTGACGTTGATTTTGTTTCCCCTTTATGACGTCATTCTAAAAAGAAATAGAAAAATGATAGAAAAATGAATGAAATTTAAAAAGGGTCTACAACGTAAGGAGAGTTCTAAAGTGTCTTGCCTGCAGTGGGGAAGGGACCCTTAACACAGGAACTTGTGAATGATGTTCAATCAGATATGTTAAGAATTCTGTAGAGTTATGACGTGAAGGACCCGTACGTACGCCCGCTTCTGGTATGATAGAAATGTCAGTAGAGGGCGGGGTCGAGTGGTCAAACTCGAGATGATATTTACACAATGTAAGAAGAGTTCTATAGTGTCTTGCCTGCACTGGGAAGGGACCCTTAACACAGGGACTTGTGAATGATGTTATGTGTAAATCTCATCCCGGGTTTGACCACTTGACCCCGCCCTCTACTGACATTTCTTTAACTTAAGTTATCATTTATTATACTAATAGCGGGCGTATGTACGGGTCCTTGTTTTACATACCTGACTTTCACACAACACCACACATATATCAGTCCACAAAACATCTTTTTTCTCGAGTTCACTATTCGACCTTCAGGGGTCAAACACAATGTCACTGTTTGTTGCTATACATAAATATCTGCTATAAAGACGTCTTCGCTCATAGATTTCATTTCTCATACTCCGATTATTATGAAACTTTAAATATTCATAAAACAACATTAGGACTAATTCGCGTTTCGACCTTCTTGGTTTCAGAACAAGGTCACCATAACTTAACAAATTTGATATCATCGCTCAATGGACTTCGGTTCTTATCCAATTGTTTTGAACTTAAAGTATGTGTTAAAAAACAAAACACTTTGTGCAAGTTCCCGTTTCGACGTCTAAGATTGATATTATCGTTGCTATGAAACCAGAATGAAACCAGATAAGTAGGGGTATAATACCGGTAAACTATCCCCTTTAAAAGGGGATCGTGACCGGTATTTCAACTAGGTCAGATGATGCAATAGGGGGACATCCCTGGGTTGTATAGCCTAGGGGAGATAACCTTGGAAAGACCACCCACATGCGGGATGATCTAACCCTGGTAAAACCGTAACGTCATTGGAATGTATAGCCTAGCGGCAGATCCCCATTTTGGAATGTAAAAGTTGCTAAATCGAGGTCATAGGGTCAGTCCCTCATCCCTCACTGTTTACTATAAATAAAGAAGGAGGGACGGGATGCTGCAGAACCCCTAACGTCATCACGTTTATTTATAGATAAAAACAAGATTGGACACGTCTACGGTAACCTATGTATAGCATAGGGGAGATAACCTTGGAAAAGACCACCCAAATGCGAGAGGATCTGACCCCGGTAAAACCGTAACGTTAATGGCTCAAGAAATCGGATGATCTCACACTGACAAGTATATCACACAGTAAAGTAGACTGTCGTCTCGGAATTACGCAAGAAATCATCGTGAAAAAGTCAAAGGTGAGCTGAATATCTGTTTAAAAGAAGACGGGAAGAGTATACAAATAACAGGAGACTATTTTAAAAAGATACTGTTTCTATCGGAAAGTTTACAGTGTATATGCGATTTTATACATTGACATGTCAGATATTACAACAGATTGTATCCGTCATACTTCATATCACATACGACCAGTACATCAGTCTATGATGAAATGTGAAGATCGATTACAAACGTTCAAAAACTGGCCCCAACAAATACATCAGACTCCAAACGAACTCGCCCGTAACGGATTTTTTTTATTCAGGACATAGCGATAAAGTCACCTGTTTCATGTGTGGAGTACATTTAAGCTTCTGGACATCCTACGATTCGAAATAGAGCATAAAAAGTGATCGACCGATTGTGTGTATTTACAAATGGTCATACCCCTATACCTCTAAGGTTACACAGCATCGTGCTAATTTATAATGGAAATCATGAGAAATCGTATTGAGGCAAACGCTTATAAGAGGATTGTGAAAAACTTGTTATGAATAGCTTATGCATTGAGCGTAAAAGACGTCATATCGAAATAGTTTGTATGTGTAGGATGTGTGGAGGGTCAAGCTAACCAGCAAGGACATGCCCGTGTCATGCTTGATAGTGAAGACATAGTAGATAGATATTTCGAAGAAGCCCTGTAAACCGTCAACCATTTAGAAGTGGCGAAACTGTGGCGCCAATTTACTATTCAGTCCTGTATTCCTTCACACGTGTTACAACCTTTAATGGAAGAGGAGTGTTTCCACTCTGAAGACTATGTGAAACAACATTTCAGTGGGAACATTCTCAAGTTTGTGAAGAAAATAGACATTGTCAGACTGAGACTCTTTGTTTGATATGTACACTTAAATCAACCACTAAAATGGCGAATGAAAGAACTTATATCGAGACTCTTTATTTAATTTTGTGTATGCTTGTATCAACAATCACTTGAAAATGATGTTATAAGACATTTTATAAAGGAAGTGAATCGATGGAAAATTCACAACGAAATCAGAAACGATTATATATCAAATGTGTCTTGCTCAGATGGAGAAGTGGGAAAACTAAAAAATGCAACGTAGAAGTCGCTTCATAAAACCATAACAACTATCTTTTTTTTTTCATTTATGTGGAGACTTTTAAGAGTATGTATTCGTTAACCCATGTATTGTTATTAAAATGTTAACCGATTGTCTGTCTTGTCTTTATTATATTGTAAAGGTGAACATTTCGTCAGTATGTATATTTAAATAATTAAATTGTGTGTAAACGAACATGCTTTTTATCATTAGTTTTATATATTAACAAAATGTTAGAACACCAATGGGTGTTTATTACAAATATAAACACAACACTCTTTACAGCAGGTGGTTCACATTTAGATAACCTCAAACAATTTAAAGATTATCATCCAAATAAAAGTTATGCAACCTCACACTACCCGACACATTTAAATGATTTTATCTCACTAACACTCAAAATCTATACACATCATTTGTTAAACATTTCACAAGTTAAAACCGGTTTTGTTTCAAGTAGTACACAATATTTGTAAAAGACAACTATAAAAACACACCATTCAGTTTGCATAGTATGAGGTAGTTTGTTTTGAGTATTTGTCAAACACAGACCCTTTTTAAAATGAATCTGACATGATTCTCAGGTAAGTCGGGGAAAACCTGCCTAGAGCCAACGTTGTGTATACAAGTAACAAATTATCGATTGCAAAGTCGAGGAAGACCTCACACTAACGAGCATATCACAGTTGCCCCGGTTTTGGTACGATGACTGTTTCATCGACATGAAATAATGGCTACCGAATGGAATGCGGCCTATTTAAGTTATCATATGTACATACCCATCCAACAACACATTTCAATAGTACTTACAAATAGCCAAAGGCCTAGTCCAATAGTTAGATATAACAATGTGTATACATAAGATTGAAAAAGAAAAAAACACAGTATGTCCAATCAGAAAATTTTATAATCAACAAAATATATACACATCATTTGTTAAACATTTCACAAGTTGAAACCAGTTTTGTTCATAAGATATGTTATATGCAAAAAAAAGTTTATTTAAACAATATATGGTACAACCTTTAAATAGAGTTGCTTTACAAAGTTTTAAGTAAGACATTTTAAGTAGTACACAATATTTGTAAAAGACGACTATAAAAACACACCATTCAGTTTTGCATAGTATGAGGTAGTTTTTCAAAAGATCTACAACAACAATATATATAACTGATTTTTTCCCCATCATTTAAGCTTATTAAAATAAATTTCATGAAATAGGAACAAAAGTATGACTTTTCACAAGATACTTTAAAAACTAAGGTAGTATTTTTTTTTTTTTTAACATATTGGCACAATGTTTGCAACAGTATGACACAAGTTTCGTAAAATAAAATTTCAAAGTATATCATTTTCGAAATTGTGTAAGGAATGTGAGAACGTTTTCACACTTGATTTTGTTCACAATAATACTTGAAGCTAAAACATCTTTATGAAAATTGTTTTATCAAAGTACACAACAAGGTACAAAATGAATGAAAGAAAAAACCCAAATCACCCACCAGACATTTTGTTAAACACAGAGTAAATTGTAAGAACATGAAGTATATACATTAAATTTAGATAGGATGCCATATAAGAACAATGCATAATCAACAAATATTTATATTCTGTTTTGTAACGTAGGTAGTTTTTGAGTATTTTTTACATATAGGAGGCGGAATAAAGTAGATAGGATTTTGTAATTAGTTAATAAAATCTATACCATATTTAACTCATTGAGACTTCTCACCCTAAGGCAATTTTAAGATATGTAAACAATGTTTAAGATAACAATCAACAGTAGCTACATTCCCAAATGTGTGAAAGGATATCCACTCAAGCAACACCATGACCAAAGATTTAGTCCAATAGTTGGTGTAACGTCTACAAGGTTATACATACAATTTGTTAAATAATAACTTTTATAATCAACAAATAAAACAAAAACGCCAATCTGTTTAGAAAAGTTTTGCATAGTATGAGGTCATTTTAAAAGATCTTTTATAACAATATAAAATTTAGAATTTCCCCCCATAATTTAGTTATTACAAAGTCTTTTCAAGTAAAACTTCAACAAATATGAAGAAGATTAAAATATTTTGTTCAAGAAGTTTACATTTCCTTTTATAGATGTATCATAACAAATAACATTTTATAAGATTCGGTGTCAGTGTATAAGAAAGGTTATATCTTTTCAAATTAAACCTTTAACAGACGCAGTACACAGTATTTGTAAACAATCATGAAACGTTATGGAAACAGGTTTTTGCATTATATGTGGTAGTAGTATAGTTTAAAGACAGATTATTTTGAAGATTTACAACAAAGATGTGGAATGTAGAAAAATGATTTTCATCATTTGGTTATAACAAAGTCTTTTCAAGTAAATTCTTTAAAAGAAATGAGTTGAATTAAAGTATTTTGTTCAAGAAATTGACACAAAAGTATCATAACAAATAACTTTTCATACGATTCGCTGTCATTGTATAAAAAAGTAACATAATTTTAAAATATAACAAGTCTCGCAATGGTTTTATTCAAACTGTACATCTGTTCAAGTAAAAAAAAATAACAGTGACAGTAAACAGTATTTGTAAAACAATCAGGAAACGTTATGTAAACAGTTTTTTGCATAATATGTGGTAGTAGTATAGTTTAAAGATAGATTATTTTGAAGATTTATAACAACGAAAGTCTTTTCAAGTATTTTTTTTTTATCAGATATGAGTTAAATTAAAGTATTTTGTTAAAGAAATTGACACAAAAGTATGATGACAGACATTTTATAACATATTTTTATTCAACAGTATACCTTTGATAATATAAAACCTCTGACAGATATGAAATAGTTTAAAATAAACAAAATTTATAAAACAATATCAATCAGGAAACGGTATGTAAACAGGTTTTTATATAGTATGTGACAGTTTGTTTTAGTATTTATGACGATTTACAACAACGAAAGTCTTTTCAAGTTACATTTTTAACAGGAATGAGTTAAATTAAAGTATTTTGTTAAAGAAATTGACACAAAAGTATTTTGACACGCCTTTCATATCATATTTTATGCAAAAGTGTACCTATTTAAAAATAAAACCTCTAACAGATGTGAAAAAGTTTAAAATTCTCAGCATTTTAATCAGAAAACGTCATGAAAACAGGTTTTTACATAGTATGTGACAGTTTGTTTTAGTATTTATGAAGATTTACAACAACGAAAGTCAAATAAAACCTCTGACAGACATAGTAAACAGTATTTGTAAAACCATTTCAATCAAGAAACGTTACGAAAACAGGTTTTTACATACTATGTGACAGTTTGTTTGATTATTTATGAAGATTTACATGAACCAAACTCTTTTCAAGTTACATTTTTAACAGGTATGAGTTAATTAGAGTATTTTGTTAACGAAATTGACACAAAAGTGTGATGACAGACATTTTATAACATATTTTTATTCAAAAGTGAACCTATTTATAAATAAAACCTCTAACAGATGTGAGAAAGTTTAAAATTCTAAGCATTTGTAAAACCATTTTAATCAAGAAACGTTACGAAAACAGGTTTTTACATAGTATGTGACAGCTTGTTTGATTATTTATAAAGATTTATATGAACAAAAACTCTTTTCAAGTTACATTTGTAACAGGAATGAATTAAATTAAAGTATTTTGTTAAAGAAATTGACACAAAATTATCTTGACAAACAACTTTTCATAAGATATGTAAAAACAGTGATCACCAACAGCAAATGTATGATACAAGATACATCAAAGTTGATTTGGCTTTTGTCATATTCCCTTCTCTACCAACAACACTGATAACTTCTAAGTTTACAAACAAACTCTGTCCACATGTTCGAACAAAAATGGAAACAGCATATACCATATATATAACGAGTGTTAGAATCAAACCATTGAAAAATAGTTTCAAAAGAAAATAATCCTTTGTTCTGAACCTTTTTCTCGGAGCAGTGCAGATACAACAGTGAAGTAGGTAAATTTAGTTACTTATAGGAATGAGATAGAATACATATGTAAATAGATGTATATATACTTAACAAAAAAAGAAACGCACAATTAAATTATGCAATCAATAGCCTATAATATTTTGGGAAATTTGAACTAAATGTTATATCAATATGAAGGGACAAGTCTACTCTTTACAATACTGTAGAGGAAAAGTCTGTGTGACGTCACTCGTGTCATCAGTAGTTATTTAAAGTGGGATACCCGCGAAGAACAAAATGACACTTCAGTACCTGGTGTGGGCACCTTTTGCACGAAACCCTGCACGGATTCTCCTATGCATTGAATTCATGAGAACATTTATTCGCCTTAAGGGAATGTTGTTTCAGTCTTGGGTTAATGCTGCGATCAACTGGGCACGGTTATTTTTTTTTGACGTTTCCTAATACGCATGTACAGCTCATCCCACAGATGCTCAATGGGAGACATGTCGGGGCTATATGGGGGCCATTCCAGAGGCTGAACGTTGTTTGCCGTGAGAAAATCACGAGACTCTGGCAACATGCGGTCGAGCATTGTCTTGCTGGAAAATTAGGTTATGACGTCTGAGAAGTGGAAGGACATGTGGTTGGAGGATCTGGTCTCTGTATCGAACGGCATTGAGGTTTTGATCCAGGACCACTAAGGGGGATTTTACTCCATGGGAGATGCCTCCCCATACCATTACAGAAGTCCCACCGAATCTATCGCGTTCAACCACGCATGCGTCGGCGAAACGCTCACCGCGTCTGCGATACATGTATACCCTTTTTCTTCCGTCTGTGCGATACAGGCAGAATATAGACTCGTCGGTGAACATCACACTCTTCCATCGACTCATCCCAAACCTATTCGGGCCATGTTTGCGCATCCAGTCAAGACGCATTTGCCGCCTCAGTGGTGTCAGAGGTGGCCCGACATAAGGTCGGCGCGCAATGATTCTCTCGGCACGCAAGCGGCTCCTTGCAGTTTGAGGACTAATGGGTCTGCCATGAGTACCTAAGGTATATGCGTCGCAGTCTCTACAGCAGTCTTGAATCTGTTGCGCAAGTGCGACAATCGAATCGCCCTGCCTTGTCGTGCGGTCGCTACACGCGGACGACCGCTCCTGGGACGATCGGAAACTAACCCAGTAGCACGGAAACATGTACAGAGACGGTCAAATGTACACGGGCCAACACCAAACTGCCGTGCGACAGCAGTTTGGCTATGACCATCCATCAACATCGCAATTGCTCTACCCCTCTGAATTTGTGTTAAGCGTGGCATCTCAGTCAATGGCGAAATCAAAATGCCAACGTGGAAAGTTAATGTGGCTAAACTTAGAGTATCCGTTGAGATTATTTGTTTGAAAATCTCCGGCTTGTCTTGATCACGCCGCGTGATTTGGACTGAAATGGCTCACGATGTCACACAATGACATCGTCACGCTTGGCTGATTTAAGGGTAGATTGTTGAGAAGGGAGATCGCTGTTGATGTAATACCTGACCAAATATTCCAGTATTTCCTTACAGCTAAGGTGTACTACAGGGGGAAACTTTGTACGTTTCTTTTTTTGTTCAGGAGTGGATAGAAGATAAAGAATTCTGGAAATCGGATGTAAAGATATGATTAAACATTCCCAGTATATTACCTATGTATGATAAGGTATGTCGGACATTTATGCATAGCTGTTTCTCACGCAATCTTGCCCTCTTTTCTAAACCATCATTTCTAAAACTTATTCTGTTTTGCTAACTTTTTATACCAAGCAGGCTACCCTATTTAAAAACATCAGGTTACGAACACTTGTCAGTATTATTTGCATTAAAGTGTCAATTTTCCAATGCGTGTTACAGAGACTGTAAAACTTTCAAGAATTGAGCCTGACTCCCAGGTGACAGTACAGGTAAATAACATTTTTATGGGTGACCGGATTTGCATAGCCCGTGCCCCATGCTTAACACAGATGGTTGGTCGGTGATATAGTATAATCGCTAAGAACACACATTTGGATGTTACATGTTTGTTATTACGTTTGTGTCGGTCTATAGTTCTTTTCACCTGGATGTTACATGTTCGTTATTACCTTTGTGTCGGTCGATAGTTCTGTTCACCTGGATGTTACATGTTCGTTATTACCTTTGTGTCGGTCTATAGTTCTGTTCACCTGGATGTTACATGTTCGTTATTACCTTTGTGTCGGTATATAGTTCTGTTCATCTGGATGTTACATGTTCGTTATAACGTTTGTGTAGGTCTATAGTTCTTTTCACCTGGATGTTACATGTTCGTTATTACCTTTGTGTCGGTCTATAGTTCTGTTCAT
>NW_018404893.1:496751-554277 GCF_002113885.1 Mizuhopecten yessoensis | reverse complement strand
CTGCTTTGCTGGCTTTTTATACCAAGCAGGCTACCCTATTTAAAACCATGGGGTTACGAACACCTGTGTGACCGAACTATGCACCAAATGTAACGTATATCTCCGTATATCGTTTGCTTATGGCTATACAGATGTTTTGTTTCGTAAAATCGGTTGCTTCTTTTTACAGAAGGAATAAAATAGGTAGGGAATGGGGGGTTACCTAGAAAAGAAATCGTGTAAACAGTGAAAAGGATCCGCATTTGAATAAATGATAAATTATACAAAATTTCAGGACATGCAGCCCGATATAGTAATTTTATAATAACAAGATCAATGTAACAAAGTAATCAGGCAAAATAATGAAATGCAATTTCATAAACATATATAACAATGTACACATATAAATAAAAATAAGGAATGATAATTATAATTATCAAAACCTATTGCTTGATTTGATGTAAGTGCACTTGTTTAAAAACTTTTGTTTTGGTTTCTACCGAAAATTGGGTATTACCAAACAAAAGTAATTCTAAATCAAAATCAACATACAAGGCATTCAAATTTTGGAACAGGATGCGTCTTTCGTCGTTAAAAAGTAAGCACTCATAAAAAAGTGAAGGCATTTTCACAGGGATGGCCACAATTACAAACTGGACTATCAACAAGATTTACCATATAAAGATCATATTTAAGTGGACTACACTGATATCAAAGTTTTGTATGCAAAATGTTTAATTTACGTTCACCGAAACCTAAGTAGATTGGCGGAGGAGATAGTACGTTTGAAGTTAACGAGTTTTTAAAAGAATGTAAAGAAGTCATCTATATGTTTAAAAACAAAACAGTATTTATTGCTATGCCATTCCATTTTAGACACCAACCGCGATTGCTATCGCAAATCTTTCGTCTATCTTGTGCACAGATGTGCGAAGCCGTAATCGTCCATATTTTCTTCGTTGGCACATGATAGACATATCATGCACACTCTGTACATCATGTAACGTTGTGCAATCTCACGGCTGTACATGTTTCGGTGATTTTAATGGTTCGAAAAAGCATTCATTTACGTTTGTGCTACGTGTGAAACTGATTGGAATTTTTGCAATGCCCGTAAAAATCCTGAAGTGCTTGAATATTTATAGATTTCTAAAAAACGCAAAAATATTTAAGAAGCGGATAGAAAACAATTCCGAGAATCAGATGTGAAGACATAATCAAATATTCTCAGTATATTACCTATATTTAGAAAGGTATGTCGGGCAATTACGCATAGCTGTTACTCACGCAACATTGCCCTCATTTTCAAATCCTGCCAGCTTGATACTAAATGTATTAATTATTTTGTTTGAAAAATGTCTGTGGAAAGTAGTTGTTTTGAGTTAACAATGTCTCTCTGATAATCTGATTTCATTTATTGGNTGGATGTTACATGTTTGTTATTACGTTTGTGTCGGTCTATTGTTCTGTTCACCTGGATGTTACATGTTTGTTATTACGTTTTTGTCGGTCTATAGTTCTATTCACCTGGATTTTCACACTTCTATTAGTTACGCGAGTGGCGCGGGTGACGAAAACTATCGTTGTTATCTGCAGACGTATATGGGTCGAGCGTTTAACGTGTCTATTGGGATTGTTTATAAACCCTGAAAACACCATTTAAAATATGAAGTTAGAGTGATAAACCTATGGGTATATATAAGCTAAAATATGGTAATATATTTGAAAATAAACCATCTATAAGTTCGAAAACAAAACTATATTGATTGCTATGCCATTCCATTTTAGACACCAACAGCGAATGCTATCGCAAATGTTTCGTCTACCGTGTACATAGATGGGCGTAGCCGTAATCGTCCAGATTTTCAAATATTTAAGAAGCGGATAGAAAACAATTCCGAGAATCGGATGTGAAGACATAATCACATATTCTCAGTATATTGCCTATATTTAGAAAGGTATGTCGGGCAATTATGCATAGCTGTTTCTCACGCAACATTGCCCTCATATTTAAATCCTGTAAGCTTGATATTAAATGTATTAATTATTTTGTTTGAAAAATGTCTGCAGAAATGTAGTTGTTTTGGAGTAAACAATGTCCGTCTGATAATCTGATTTCATTTATTGTAGGCCTACCAACACAGAAGAGACCATTAGGGCGAATAAATGGTCTTGCTGTGCGGTAAAGCCTCTTGTTGGATAAAGATGAGTGTATGACTCATGTGAATGTTCCAAGGTCATATTCTGCACGCCTGGTTATTTATGTCTACTGTACTAGTTATTTCTGAGAAACTTTGCTGAATTACTACATGTTAGCACGTTTTACTTTTTCGTTATTCGCTGGGGTTGTGACAGCGGTTTTGACGTTTTCTGCTTTCCTAAATTAGTTTTTTTGAAGAGATATTTTTTTCAGACCGTTTTTTGATACTTTGTCCATTTTTGACTCTACCTGTTAAGATTTCTACGGTATGTTCTGTGTGTTGAAGATGATGCATAGATTCTTATTCATTTGTCAAGTACATAATAGTGTTCCTGACCCTTTTCCAGTCTAAGTGTCGCGTGACTCGATATACGACATCCAAACTTTCCATTCAGTGAATTATGGAGGCTTTGGAAGGGGGTTTGTGGAGTTGGAGTGGGAGCTACTTGATTATTACTGACCACCACTTTACCACACTAACCACCACTTTCCACTACTTATTATTACCTGACCACTTCTGGACGTAACTTGATCAATACTGACCACCTTTTTACCAATACTAAACATTACCCAACCAATACTGACGACTACTTGAACACAACTGACCACCACTATACCCTACTGAACACAACTATATTTGACCTAAACTAATTATCATTTGACAAACTAACCGTTACTTGATCTATCCTGATAACCGCTAGACCACTACTGACCACCTATTGACCACTACTGACCGCCACTTGACCACGACTGACCACCTCTTGACCAACTCTTTAACACTACTGATCACCACTTGACCACTCATATCACCAATAGATCACTACTGACCACCACTAGATCACAACTGACCTGGGGGGGGGGGGGGGGGGGGGGGGGGGGGGGGGGGGGGGACATTAGTGTCCTTTTACGATACACATACGAATTGGATACGAAAGATCTATTCTTAGTTTCTCCAATGTCCTCTTAACAGAAGTTTCAGCAGGGTCTCCCCATAAGTCTCCTCTTACGATCATGCAGTGAGGTAAACGGGCCTATTCATTACGCACCTGCGCTTAGTTTCCATCTTGTCCGTGGGCGGAAAGAGTGGAGTTGCGCTCTTGCAAACAGGAATTGCGAAATGCCTACCGTTCTATTAGACCTTTCTCATTTTTGGGCAGACCTAGCACGGAGCATGGAGACAGAGACCCAGACAAACATATATAGGGGACATTTCAAAAATAATTGTATATGGAACGTAGCGTATAGGGTATGTCAGAGTGTGTAGACCCACATGTGAGTGACGAAAGGTAAGCGAACAGGTAAGAACTTATGTAGCCGGTAATTACAGACCGTGGTAATTGATATTTCAACATCTCCGTTAAGGTTCTCACCCGGGACGTCTGTTGTATTTTTCTGGCGCCGATTGAGTTAAAAGAAATTCCCCGAGCCAAAATAATCAGTTGGAAGATATTTTCTTTTACTAGAGTGACAGGGATCACATTTGCAGATTAAATTTACCATCCACAAACTTCTTAGGACACGATATTTCCATATTACGAAAGAAATGTTTAACGTTTACACGGTGTCTTTTTTTTATAATAGCGTTAAACTGAAGGTACTTGTTCCACACATTTTCGTCACTTAATTCCTTTGCATTGTTGTATATAGAGGTGGTTGGTCAAAAGAACGTTTATTAGCATCCCTTCGTGACAAAGTAACGTTAATGAGTGTTCCTTCGCAACAATAACATGAAAAAACATTTTATGCTATTCTTAGAAGACTGTTCTATGGATCATTTCAGGGAGTAAATTTTCGGATTTTTATACTACTGCGATCAACTCTAGCATGCACCGAGTCTTTGTTTTCAGTACAAACCATAATTTAAAAAAAAAAAAATACTGAAAAAAACCCCAGTAAGGGGAGATCAGCCAAGAGAGGTTCATCAGTTTACATGTAATGAAAACAGGTAAGGAACACTAAAATATCGTTCTCTAGTGTTTTGTCGCAAGCAGCGGACAGGAATCCTTAATACAGATGAAATGAAAAATATTTTGAGATGTTACCTGATTTTATTACTTTCAGTGTCCGTCTCTGGCTCCGTGGTAGGTCTGCCTCAAAATGAGAAATGTCTATTGGCAGATGTATTTTATGCCATGAGTCTAATAAACTACGAGTACATGTAACACGTATTGAACAGGCAAAAGAGTGACAATATCACTTGAAATCTTTGAAATATGTGGGATTGGCGGTTACCTTAGGGCTGTCCGTGTTCTAGCTATATGGGATCATGTGCGTGAGATATTTTAATTTTACAAATTTTTAATAGTTCTTCTTTTGTTAACTCACTAATGTATCATTAATAGTTCACTATAGTTATAGTGCCATTAAATAAAAGTATTTTAAGCAATGACTTTGGGAACATTTTGGAAGGTGAATGTACGTTGCTAACTTTGGAGTAATCAGGTGTATACAACTAGTTTTGTATCATTGTAGTTAGGAAATATACATATTTATAAAACAAACTAGATGACACAGTTGCTAACGCTTTCGACCATTTATTTGTTCATCAGGTAAGTGATTTTTATTAAGATATCATAGTTCAAAGAGCACATTTTAAAGGACGTCACCTTTTAACGACGTTTACAATACCATAAAATCTTGGATAAGCAATATGTCATTATATGAAGAAAAACATGGAAGAGAGTGTAATGAAGATGTACAGTTGTATATAGTGGCTTTTGACCATGAGCCATGTTTAATAATCTTAACTAGCATTATAAACCGAAGAAACAAACTGAATATGAATAAAAAACAGCAATGATTTTTTGTTAACTTGAGGAAAAAACATATTTCACATACATATGTCGACTCTGAAGTTATGTAATGACCGCGTCGATAGTCAGGTAAAACAAGGTAAGACGAATGATCTCCTCCCAGACTCTAGTTTTATGGGAGGCAAACAAACATGCACTTTTCTTGTATTAAATAAAATAAACGGTACTATTAACACCGCGCTAGTCGACACGTTAACCAATATTACTAGTTATCTCAAATATGCAATCTATCAAATATCAGAAATGGGTAAACAAACACTTTTTTCCGTTTAAATGATTAGTTTAAATTTTAATATATATAATTTATATATAAATGCTTAATGGATTAGTCAAAGCAAACTAAAATAAAAAACGAAATTCAACAAACAATAAATAACTAATAAATGTTTTCACAGAAACATCTGGAAAGTATTTGGGGTATAAATAACCTTGATGGTTCATTCATTGAAACATGTGTCTTAATTGAACTATAAGGACTGACTTTTGCTCTTTGATTAAATCGAGTTGGAACTGATACAAATTTAAAGCCTTTGAATTGTAAATAGGAATAACATAAAAAACATCATTAGAACAACGATGCATAAATCTAAAAAACATACTTAATTTCCATTATGTGTTCTGTATATCCATGTTTAGTCATAATTCACATCCCTATTGTCCGATATAGAATTGTTCACACCGTTTACATATTGAAAATAAATAGAATTCTTAGAATACCAGTTCATATAACTTATCGAATATCTTTTTCGGAACCGTTTCTTAAAGCGTAATGCCATACTATAGTGACTATACTTTGTATAAACAAGTTATCAGTGCATGTGTTCATACCACTCACAGGGATACCCACCATGCCTGCAAGTGCCATCTAAATGATTGAATTTGTCTTTGAAATAAGGATTGGAACGTATTGCTTCGAACAGTTCATCGTTTAGTTTGCAGCTGTCGAATGCCACCGTGCCATCATTGGGTTTCTTCAGCTTGCTGTACCACTGCATGAACGTGAGTGAAGCGCTTTCAATGATGTCCTTCCCTAACCCCCAACTTGAGGTTCCGCACATCACTCCAGATACGAACCTCTTCCCTATTTGTATCAGATGATGATAACGTATCCCAGTCGGTGATATATAGTCGGTTTTAAGTGCAGTGTAGACATCAAATTCCCTATTTTCAGTAAGTTTACAGAAACCTTGCGCCCGCAATAAACGGCGAATCAATCTCTGGAGAAATGTAGGTTTTCTGCAAATCTTTGAGAGAGTATTAGCTACAACACTTCCAGTCCACGGGCCTTGAACAGAAAACCAGCGGCTTGTGGTCTGATTGAAGGTACACCTTTGTCGGTGCAGTGCAGCTGCAATCACTAAATTCCCCATAGAATGTGAAAATATCACCGTGTTAGTTATAGTTCCATTGGTGGCAGCCACATCACAAAAGTGCTGGTGTATATGGTCATCGTCCCAGCCGTTGTGTTTACTGTTATAGACAAGAAATTTATGCGAAGTACAATTTGAAGTGTACTTTCTAATGTCACCCCAATATTCGGGAAAATCTTGAATAACATAGTTACCAGTCGCGTTGGTACCAGCTCCATGCACAAACAAACACGTGGCCGGAGATATTCCAGAAGCTCTTTTGACTATTGGAGGATTATTCGCATCGCTGAAACTTATTTTACTAATATTGCTGCACGGGCCATCCGGAACATCGGTTCTTATTTGAATATATTGCTCCCCAGTTCTTGTCCAACTTGTAACCGTGGCACTTTGGTCTGATATGTAACATACTCTAACTGGTTGTTATAATTGCAGATTTCAACGGTATCGGTCATGTATTTCGTATTCCAGATGTCCCCACGACATCTGCTTGACTCTTCACCGCTTCTCCAATTGTCAACTGTCAAAATGTGCTGGAAAACGCTAACCCATTGCGACGGGAAACCTTCCTGTACACAGAATGCTAGGGAACTATTCAAGTGAGAAATACTAACAGTCGCTTTATTATCTGCCATGATGTACGAGAGTTCGTGATCGCAATCATAGTTCGATGAAAACACTTCAGTTTGTTTAAAATTCATTTTCTGTGTAGCTGAATTCCATTCAACGTTTAGATAATTTTTTTCGGTACCAATATCTTCACGTTGAACTGTGGCAATGTCCAAAGTGGCGCTGAATGAAGCATAAAACACGGCATTTGATTTTACATCCTCAACTGACTTCACTCCGAAATATATCCCGAGGACCAGTGCAAGTATACACACAAAAAGTAAAACAATTAACGCAATCCAAGTATAGCGATTCATAGCTACTAGCTTATGTACAGAAGAAATCTTGATCTCAAAACATGCGCTGTAGAACGCTGATGCCAAACAGTATTGAAGGATCGTCGGTCTGGAACGAGATAATACATTCTGTTATCAATCTATATGAACTGATGTTACAGTTCGCTTTATTATGCTACATGCTTGTACATAGACTGCTCTGGAAAGATTAACTACTATCGATAAATATTTAAATCCTTTATGAAATCCCCTTTATTTCAATAATATTCAGTGAATTAACACCATAAGGGTGGACTGTTCATGTCAACTCAGCATAAGGTAATAATTGTATAATGATGAGCTGTATATAGTAGTGAGTGACAAGATATGCTAAGTATAACAAATACATACGATATGTGATGAATTGGTGACGACGAAGTGACGTCATGATATCCGTGCTGTAAGATAGAGATAGACATTAGTTGGTGTGCAGTGAGAAGTATTTTAGAAGATCCGTACGAGTTGGTGAGGTTTGGTCGAGTAATTGATAAGAACAGAATGAGTGTGCTGTGAGATATGGTTGAATCGATAGTACGATATGAATTGGCATGCTATATCGTTTACAATGAGAGATGAAAATGATTGCTTATAGACTATAGTAACCCAAGTACATAGTGTGAAATTATCTAAACTATTAAACACTGTAACACAATAAAAAGTTACAACGAAGATGATTGTACACTGCATGCCTGAGCATGAACCCTTTTATATTGGAATGAAAGTACTATTTACTTCAAACATGTTAAATTCTTTGTGACCGTGACAGGAAATCGGAGCCACATCTGAGCAAAAAATAATTACGTTTGCGTTTTAAAACGTCTGAAAATCAAACTTTCGTTTTTACAGCCATGACATATGAAGCTGCATTAAAAGAATGAGCCAACACATAGGATTGAAAAAGAGACTTAGCATTTTAAATAAAAACAAATATAAAAAAACATAATGACTGTACATGTACATGGAAGCAAATATGTGTGCAGTATATTTACCGTAAAAGAAGAGATACCAAGTTATGAACATAAAAAACATTGATTAAATATGTACGCATTCTAAACAATGGTAAAGAATAAATTCACTTACGTTTGTTCGACGTGTGCTGCGGATTGGAGACTTTTGCAATGTCCGTAACAATGATAGAGTGCTTGGAAATATATAGGTTCATTAACAATGCAGAACCATTGAAGGAGCGGGTAGAAGCTAAAGAATTCTGGTAATTATTCTTATTTCTTTCACTTCTTCGGCCGACGAGGTTTCCGACATGTTTTTCGAAAACCGTAGAGCAGAATTCCACGAAACTTTATATGGGTATTCGCACAATACACTAAATATTATGTGCGCACATCGTGTATACATTGTGCACAAAGGGCACATCGTACCCTTTTGCGCTTGTTTCTGTACACATGTGTTGTTTGGTAAAATTGATCGTTCAATATTACGGAATGAACAAAATACGGAAGACTAGTTTAAAATAAGATGCATTGTATAAATATATATTAAATATATTATATTTAATTCTATTTATCAGTATAATGTGCCCTTTTGTTTTTTTATATTGCGTCTTACACAGAATTTAAGAAACTTAAAAATTGTCAATAATGGGCCTGACGCCAAGGAAACAGAACAGGTAAATAACATTTTAATAAGTCATTGGATTTTGTCTAGCCTGTGCCAAACACAGAGAGTTGATCAGTGATGAAAGAAAAAAACATTTATTTACGTTCATGAGGCGCATGCTGCGGATTGGAGACTATTGCAAGATGGTTTAAATCAAGGAGTACTTTGGTATTTATAGGTTCCTTAACAATGCAGAACTAGTAGCGGGTAGAAACCAATTCCGAGAATAGGATGTGAAGATACAATCAAACATTCTCAGTATAATTCCTATATCAAGTAAGGCATTAAGGAAGTCAATCTTGATAAAAACTGAGGATATTGTTGGTGATCATGATATTGAGGTCAGCAATGTGATATTGATTATGATTGTTATAAATGATGAGGATGACGATGTATTATTGTTGACAAGAATTAATATTAATGATAATGACGTAGATGAATGAATGATAATTACCATGATAATTAATAATTAGGAATGCTGCAAGTTAATTATTGATGATGGTATCATTGCTTGATTGACGTGAATGATAAGGATAGATAAAGTTGATGAGGAAATTGAAGCGGGATGATGATGATGATGATGATGATGATGATGATGAATTTTGAAAAATTATTGAGGAGGATTATGATGTGATCAATGATTGCTTTTGATGTGAATGCAGAAGATTAAATGAGAAGATTAAATGCTGATGATTTATTTAGAAAAAATATTACAATTACAAAAAAGTATGTCAATCTTGCCCTCATTTTCAAATCTTATCGGACATTTATTTACCCCATGTGGAGCCCCATGTTTACCTGGCTTAGCCCTGCAAATTATTTATCCATGATACCCTCATCTGAAGTTTTGGTAATGAAAACATATTCAGACTTATCGTTTAGTGTTGTTTGTACTCTACTGTAAAGATTGATAAAGGGATGCCGACCACACCATCAAAAGCCTGAACAGATATTTAAAGTTAGCCCGATTTCAAAGTAGTGAAATGCCAACTTGCAAAGAAGAGCTTCGCTTCTAAGAGTACACATTTGGCTGATTTCAATGAAATAACAAAAGTGATGCACCAATCTGTGAATTAGTTATTTTTATCATGTTATGTTTCTCAGGATCAATATTAGCACATATGAGAGTGGAAATGTTTTGTTTTACATACCACTTTATTCTGAACGTAGGGATTCATTAACTAGCTTAGGTTACATATATTTATTTCCTGCGTGTATGTGCTGAGAGCTTAAAATACGTGAGCTAACTATCATGCTAATTAAAATATATTAATTGTAAATAGATTCCTAATAGGAAACTAGCTAAACATACTATGTATTTGTTGTTATTTATTGTTTGATTATTATGTTGACCGATTAACCAGTTACTCGGTCGGAAGTTTATTTTTGTAACCGGTTACAAATTACTAAAATGTGTCCGAATTGGCTACCATTATGTATTTAATTACTGATCAGTATAATGTGCACTATTCCATTATAATGCATGTTACACAGTTTTAAAGAAACTTTGAAACTGTCAAACAGTACAGGTAAATGACATTTTGATGGGTGACCGAATTTTGTCTAGCTTGAGCTCCAAGACTGACAAAAGATGGTTGATCGGTGATATCGTATGATCGCTATGACACATCTGGGTGACAAAAACTACCGTCAAGGTACATGTTCCAGACAGCTTTTGTTACCTGTATGCGTATATCGGTCGAGCGTGTGGGATAGACGTGTCGATTGTGAACGTTTATAAACCATGAAAAACACCATTTAAAATATGAAGATAGAAAGATAATTCATGGGTTCATATGAAGCTTAAATAGGGTAATGTACTTAAAATTAGATTATCAATAGGTTTAAAACGGTAAAAATATGTGTAAAAAACGTTGTGCTTTCTCATGGCTGTACATGTTTTTGTGAGTTCCTTACGCGCCATACCTCTTTAATCTATAAACTTGTGCGGACATCATCAAGATAGTACAGATATCCAAATAAAAAATGTATAAATCTTTACAGATATATGTACGTACATGACTATTTGTTCCGAATGAAATGACGTGTACATGCGTAGTGTCACTGTTATCATAAATCTACATGTATCATCCACAAGGTAGCGCGTACAGAGCCTTCGATTTAGCCATGAAATATTGCAGGGGTGCAGATAACGTAGGTCAGTGTAACTCCTGGAGTATTGAGGAACGTGTCGCCAGATGAATGACGAGTTTTATAAAATTCATGTAAAATGAAAATGTGTGCAATGTCCTTTTTATGGATTTTTTAACAATTGTTGCATATATTCGTGTAAACGATATTACTTTCACGTCATTTTGAAATTTAAAAAAGTCGTCATTATGACTCCAAGTTTGTTTCTTCTTGACGTCACAATGCCAATATTGGGGAAGTCTGTGACGACTTGCAATTTTCCCATATAGCTGAGAGGTCATAATTAAAAGAATGGAAACTTAGAGCCAAACACAGCGCTGATAGTTAGAAAAAGAAAACACTATCCAGTCCAAATATCCTGGACGGTGAGCATAACTCTCATTCATACAAACTGTAAAAGTCAGTGTTTCCATTTTACCCAAAAATGTTGAATTTTTAACATATAGCAAAAGGAGAAGTACTTGTATGTTCTGCTGGCAGTGACTGATATAATGTGTGAGTATCAATAATAACTAGAAATGATAAGTTGCAATGGACCTCTATGGGATAAAAGATGCAATCCTGTGCGCCCGGAGCTACAAGATTTCTACGGAGGTCCATGTTAGTGTTTGATAAAACATCATTATGCGACATCCTTGAGTTTTTTTATTGTATTTTATTGAATGCATTATATCTTCCACGAGATCAAACATATTTTGAATTACATCACATACTATTTTGTATATAGACAAACATCTTTCTTAATATATCTTTACATATGAAAACGATACTTTTAGGAACATTTGTGGGATCCTGACAAATGGATGAAACCACAAGTCTCCCAATGCAAAGTCCCATGTTGTCGTCACCACAGCGTCTATTCATAACTGACGAACACAATCAGTGTAGGTCATGCAGCTTTAAATGGTCATAATACCTCTCCATCACCGCTAGAAGTACGGGTGCTACTACATTGTACCTTTCCCAAACCAATTTCACTTTTGTTCAAATTCCTTTCCATTTAGTATTTGGTTGAAGAAAACGTATTACAACATCACCCCTGTGTTTTAACATGTCAGCCACATCAATCGGAATCCCCTTACCCTTTTAACAAGTTCACATAAAAATGAAGTGATAAACATTACAATGCAGTGTTAGATGTATTGAGGTTATATGTTTTAGGAAAGCGAGCCAATCTTGTGGCCATCTTGTATTTTGGACCATTGGGAAATAAGAGAGGATAACTTGTAATATGTTTGGTTATAGCAGCACAGATGACGTAAAACGTACAATAGCCCATCAGAGGCGATATCTATGGCATCTCACCGGGATACGAATCATACCAAACACTGAATGATAAACTGTCAGACCTTTTTATAAACATAGGAGCCTCTAAGTTTGCTATTAAGCTGCACAGAACTGACAAAGAAACCAATTGCCCATAAAAACATATGTAAAATTTTGACCACTGACCGTGGCTCTAACGAAATAAGGAAAAACGAATAATATCGAAAGCAAAAGGTCTTTTCAAGATGTTTGCGGTGAACCATGGGGGTTCCAGGAAAGCGTGGCGTGTGAAACGTTGTATGATCTAAAGACTGTCTATAGTGCAATCTACCATGGTCTAACAGTAGCTATATATGTGACTGAATCATTTCAGAGTTTTTTTCCACTGAGACACACATTAATGCAACAAGACGTCACGTGAAAACCCCATTAACAGTATGTGAGAAGATTGATTCATAGTATGTAGGTATTCGATTATTTTTTAGATGTACCCTTTTTAACACAAGATTAAGTGTTAGCCTACATATTAGTTATTACTTTCATAATTTTCTCAATCATATTACTCTTCTGTTTTTGTTGTTGTTACAGCAATCTATGTCGATGTAAAGAAAAATCATATTATTTATGATAAAAAGGGATGTCAACGTTAACGAAGTTTTCTAACGAAGGAGTCAGCCTGCTATCTACACCGGCTGTTGAATCTTGACGACTTATCATACGCTAATACAGACTAAAAAGAAAACAATACATTTACATATCATCAGTGAAACTATAAAGGACTATATTTTCCATTGCAAACACTGAAAGTTCACATGTCAATAAAGTGCCACAGTTTCACGGTGCTTCTTTGAAGGGTATCTCTGTCTACCAGTTAGGTTGTAGTAAGCAATATCTGTCAGTGACCGCTCAGCCTGTGACCGCTCCAGGTACTCTAGCCGATGGGCACTTTCACTAGGACCCCAGTCAGCAGTCGGCTGTGTTAAAATTCTCCATCTCTGTTTTTAAAAATTACACATAAACTATACAAATAATAGCCTTAACATACATGACTTAATTAAAATTCTACTTGAAATGACAACAGGAATCAAGGAGACACCAATGAGACCCGTTATAACCGTAGGACTGAATATATGTAGGTTACGCAGAAGAATGCGGGATATAAACTACATTAATTTATGTTTTTACTTTAATTAAACATCTCAAGGAGCCCCCAAAACTGTAACTAGGAATTCGAAGTGTATTTACATGCATGATCAAAAACTTTGCTTAATTACTTATGAAAATAAACTCATATACTGCCGAACTTTTTAACAAAATTATACTATCTGATATATTAGTTCCTAGATCTGCGATTAAGGGGAGTTAACTGTATGTATACAATACTCAGTGGATTTTTAATGTTTCGCCTGCAGTAGAACGGCTAGCATTAAGTAAAATCAACTAAAATTTCAATCTGCTGATGACACATTAAAGTCATATTGGTTATTGAAATGTCCAAAAGCCACACCAAAATATTTTTATGAAACCGTCAACCGTTATTTTGTATAAATAAAAAAGAAAAATTAACACACATTTTTTGCATAAATAGTTGACTAAATGATTGATTTTATTATACTATTATCTTATAATTGAGAACATTACCCCTTATTTCTCCCCGAGTCATATATGCTGCACATCAGCACTTATGTAAACAGTGGTTGTTGAAGGGGACTTAAAAATGTACAAAAACTTGATACCTCGGGATGGAACATTAAAATACCGCTCTGTACAATTAACTTAGTGACCGAAGTTGTTCTGTTGCATTCTCAATATCAACATCATTATATGAACTAAGCTGCCTTAAGGGCATGAAATCCCATAGAACATAGTAATCGATTACAATACCTGCTAGAGTGTTCCCGGTATTTTGGTGAATTGCCAGACGATGTGTAGAGGTATGGGAATGATAACAGAACACGAGATCACCCAGCCAATCACGCGTGTGTACTCCGGGTATTCGTATGAACCGTACATTGGTGGCCGATACTTTGCAAAGCTAACTAGGAGCAGCAGCTGAAAAAAGCGTATAACAAGAAATCATTCGACTGTTTTACATTGCGTCTATATCACTTATTATGACCTCAATGTTCTTCGTGTTGTTCTTACACGTTATTTAGAATGAAGTCGACAAGCTATGGTTACTAACATATCAAATTGACTCGAATAGCTATAAAATGATATATAAACTGGGAACGTTTGAGTGACGGACGTTCAGCATATCACACCACTTGGACAAATATCACCAACAATAAGCTACATATCTTTTTTCAATTAAAAAATGATTCAATAAAATGTATCTAATGTAAACATGTACAAAGAGAACGATTAGTTAAGTATAAAATGCGAATAACGAAAAAGTTGCTTGGACTCAACTTAACAGAGAACTTTAATCTAAGACTAATTCCATATTTACATACCAAGGTCAAGACAGGTGTTATAAAAACTGCTGCCAGGCGGAACACATGTGGCATTGTTCGTCCAATCATGTCTTTTAAACCATAATCGACACGATCACCTCCTAAAATAAATTCACCCAGTGTCAACATCACAAATCAGTTTGAGTTCTGAATGGAATAAGATATTTGTTATAATTAATCACTTAAAATATCGTTACCAAAAAATTGCGTTTATTGTTATATGACTTTCTTTGAATTCTTCATTTCGAAGTATAAATTGATGTGAATTTTAGCAAAATAGAACCGTTTTATTTGTTCGTAGGTTATTTCAATGTAAGGCTGACGAACTTAATTACCCGATGTTTGTTTCTAGTGTTTCTGTGAAATTGTTCAGAGTCAAGCGCTAATGTTTACGTTTTTCTCAAGTAGACGGAAGTAGAAAACATTTAGTTGTAAAAACGATCATATTTTCGTCAAGTGATGTGTACATTTGATAGAAGATAATATAAAACACAAGACTTTAACTAAAGGCTTATGTATGTATTTTTTTGTTGAAAAAACATCTCTGACATTTGCCATTTCTTAAAAGACTATTTGACTACGTAAGGAGATGAATAGTTAAAAACTTACCATAAAACCACATAATGGCGATAACCTCTAGTAGAGCTATCACGACAATGGACCATGTTGGCACGTACCAATCCACCAACAGGAACATGTACGGACCCGCCTAGAAACAAGTAATACATATTTCATTAAAACGGACTAATGCCTCTTTTTCTCTAACTATGAAAGAATGGGTGCACAGGGGTTTTACCCACTTTTACAGGAAATATGCGGAAACATATACGAACATCTACGCAGGGTTTTGAGGTAAAAATGTGATAGGTGGGAGACCTGGAGTTGTTGGTAGTTTAACCATACCAGGTTTCGCAATGTATGGTTTTCTGATTAAATTACGAGGTCGTTAATACAAAACATTAAGACGGGTACAAGTTTAGTTAATTTGCATGATTTCAATTAATGTTATTTTTTAAAGTTTAAGTTGAGTGAGAAGGACATGTTAAATGGACTTGGAGTTCCTACCTGTTTTTAAAAAATATATCAAAAACGCAGTCAACCATATTCGGTCAGATGGTGTAAAAAAGGAAATGCAGGGATATATTTCCGACCGCATTGTTTAAATTCAATTTAATTGAATGAACAATTGCATACCAACTATACATATCACATAACAAGAATCATAACATACACTGACTGTTTGGTATATTTGGACATTATTTTCGTTGTGGAATAAAACCTAATCGGTAGATTATATTTGATAAGCTCTCATGTAAACTCCACAAGCCTTGTATGTTTATTCTGCAAAGAGAGGAGTAGCGATGACGACAGTGAAGTCGTCACATCTGGAACAGAGAAGTGATCGTTATTATCATACTGATGTGTCAAGACCAACAGAAAAGTGTTTTAAAAAAAGTAGTGATTTATATACATGCAATAGATATTCAAAAATACATTGAAACAATGTATACATATGTGAAGGTCTGATTTTACCTGTGTGCAGAAAGGAAGGTTCAGTAGAAGGGACATGATGCTGACCAGTATCACCAGAATTATGTGACTGTGTCGTCCTAATCTAGCACTATATCCTTCCAGAAACGATACCACTGTCTCAGTATATACCACCTACAAACATTGACACACTACTACTGACTCAAAAGTAAATATTCACACATTTTACGTTTTTCAGAATAAAAAATTCTAACGTTGAGAAAGTTCTTACTAACACCAAACGTATATGCTTGACATATCCATATTTCAATATTTGATGTAATGATTAAAAAATACATTTAACAGTGATAAGTTCAACAAGATTGTATTACCGTTTATAATTATAATAACCTATAGCCAAATTCATGCAAACGTTATGTATCATATTATGTGTTATTCAGCATGTATAACAGAAGTATCACAAGAGCTTTCAATTACATGTTATAAATTAATAGTTTGTCCTACCTGCGCGTCAAATCCCACACAAAAACAGCAACGAAAAACACTACAGCCCAGACATAAGGCGCAGGTAGGTAGGTCAATGCCCGACTGTAGCCGACCAGGCCAATGGACATTCCTGCAGCACAAACGTAATACACGTTTAATTCAAGGACGTGCGCAATCACAACATGTTTTGCTTTGAGTTTTTTTTATACGGCAAAACCATCTGAACTGAAAGGATAACTTTTGCCTTCTCCGGGATAAATATTTTATTGATCCAACTATTAAGAACTCCAAAACAAAGGGTCAATGCCAACTTTCATCGAAACCTCTATATTTATTGTACTATATATGCATAAAGGATCCCTATCCCAATGCATTTTGGATTTTTGTAAATACATGTACCTTAACCTTTCTGTAATGTCAATTTAAATATAATTGTAGCACGACTGAGCCAGAACAGAACACCGTCGTCGTCCGAGGTATTGCAGTTGGTTAGAGAGACAGTACTACAACCTGGTGTCCAGGGTTTTAATCCTGGTCTAGCCCCGCTGATTGTTTCACACGTCGAATCCGGTTGTTGATTGTATTTTGTTTAGTTCATGTTTATAATTTTTCATAAAAGTCCTGGAAGAAATGGGTTTCTTTTCAGAAAGTACTTATTAAAGAAATAATAGTCATGCAGATTTTTTTTTTATCAAAATTAGTTACTTTTCTTTTTAGCAGTGGTACGAAGATGCTAAATTGTACATACATCGAGCATATACAACAAAACATTATAAATGATACAACTCAATCATCATTAGTTAAAAGACCGTATCTAACATACCGATATCGCATTCGATTATTACCTTATGTATATATAAATTATATACCTGACTTAACAACATCTTCGACCGGGACACCGATCTCGCTCGCCATCACACCCAGGACAGCAAACAAGACAAAGCTGCCGAATACTGCCATAAAGATATCGCCAATGATACTTATCAGCACATTTCTACAACGACAGTGATTAAATCCAAATGACGATGATAAATGTATCTATTTGCACATCAACAAAAATCAAGTCGTCGTTAATGACGATTAACATTTTTCCAGAGCGAGGTTTATATAGATGTTTATCGGTTTTCTCATTTATCTGAATCATGTGTTGCAATGGCATCCACGTAGATATGTATTGACTATCGCATAAAGCCATACCTAATTATTTTTTGAGAATCATTATGTAACAACGGGTACTGCTGATCCTTGAAAGTTGTCTGTTACTCTTATTGGATAACATGAACAACTTACAGACTAAGTGAACTGGGATTAGGGATACATGTATAATAATATTCACCACATCTGTTTAAATTGTAAACTTGCTACAGCCAAGGTCATGTAAAGACGGTGCCAACAAATGATGGGGGCACTAAAATGCCTCTTTACAGTGCTATCCCACTGACATGTCATAATCTGGACAAGGTAGTTTGACACTCTACCCAGTGACATTATACTGACAAAACGCTTACTAGTCTTTTACCTCCACTATGTTAAAGCTGACTATTAAGCAGAAGGGATGTTGGTGTAGATGGTAGCGGGGGTTACGGGTCAGGTACCAATTTAAACGACTTTGGTTTGTCTCGGTCAAAGGACAGAACCCATTGCCCTATTTGGTTCGGCGAACGATCAACATTGGCATTAGGAAAGGAAATTAATAATGATGAAAGGAAAGAAAGAAAACTTATGTTGCAGGACATAGGTGTAACATATTTATTTTAGTGTCTTTAGTGTTTCTCAAAAAGGACACTAAAGACACCCCCCCCCCCCACACACTTTGTGCAAGGGGTTCCCACATTGGTTACAGCATGTAGTGGTTACCAACATGTATTTTGTTCCTTAATCCACAGCCATTAAGGATGATTTATAATGGAATATAATAAACAAAACAAGTGTCTATTGATCGGTTGAATATGATTCTGTCGCATAAAATATCTCAAATGACTTCTGCTTCATAACAGCTAACATGGACTTAGATATTTCTGATTCTTACCTGTAACAATTAGAGTGAAATTTCATATGACTGCCCATCATTAGTATACCGCCCCAGCCTGGACCGAGACTGTAGAATGCCATGAACGACGCCTCTATCCAAACCTGGAACATTTATGAGTACATCAGTCGTCATATGTGACATAAACCACTTAATGCAATTTGTTGAATCCCACCATATAACTTTTATTAAAGTCGCTATGCATGTTGCCTCGCAATTTTAATGGAATAATGTTATTTATTTTTTTTACAAATGGAAACCTTTATATCAGGATTTTGATAAATATCACATTAAAAGTTAAACAATAACCTTCGAGTCAGCAAGTTTGGTGAAATCCGGTGTTATAAGGAAGAGAAGGCCATCTTTGGCGCCATTTTGAGTCAACGCTTGAATCAACATAGCCAATCCAACTAGCGGAGGGAAAATTGTTGTCAGAAGCATCAACTAGAACAGAAAATATTTTGTATTGTTATTGTTATTTTTTAAATTTATATAAACAATTTTGAAGGATTTTTCAATATAAATAACAGGGTTGTCAAACCGGTCAAATTTTGGTAACCGGTTACCCGAACATTCTTCCAACCGAGTATCCAGGTTAATCGGTCAAACAATAACCAACAACAAACACATTATATGTTTAGTACATGTTCTAAAACGTATTTACACCACAAACATACATGTATATATTAATGCATGATAGTTTACTCGCATATTTAAACAGAAACACAGGAAATAGTTTCAGGTATCCTCAGTAGGTATATTTCAAGAAAAACACATGTTGGAAGACAGTAAGGCGGGATTCAATTACATTTATCAGTCCTCAAAATCATGTGCACAAATATTGATATTTAGAACAAAATTTGACCAACAAACATTTTAAGACATGCTTGATTCTATTTACATATCGCATGTAAAAGCGAGTTCTACCTCCTAAAAATGATATTTCACAATTTTTTAATCTGGGTTCCTTTAGAAATTTGTTTCAAGGGAAACATGGGGCTCCCCAAAACGTTAAGTAAATATCCGACTATTCGGTTATTGATTTTGGTAAGTGGTTCTTGGTCTTTCGACCGAGTAACCGGTAAACCGGCTAATAACATTCGGTGATCAGCATATTTAAGCAAGATTTCAGTTATAAATATTTTGACATTGATAATTGTTTTTCTTTGATGAATATGTTATAATATGAAAATGTTTCATTTTATCTTGAAAAACTATTCTGTTCACACTGTCGTCATAACTTCTTAGCTTTAATGTTAACCTAAGTAATTCCAACTTTTGTTTGTTCAGATCCAGTGCCTACATTATCTTTAATCTACGGAATCAAATACAAAATTAGTAGATTATCTATTGCAGATATACCAACCTTTCCAACGGACTTGACGCTCTTCAAAAGACAAGCAATGATAATTATGTTGATGATGATGGTCCAAAGAACGAGGCGCCAGCGCAAAGACCCCACTTCCTCTACACCACTGGACAGCGATAGGATATTATGCCTGTAATAAAAATAAAAAGCGTATGAGAGTTTTATGTTGATAATACTAATACTTTATAAGATACGATATCCACTTTTAACCTTCAAATGAAATACTAGGGTAAAACCCAGCTCTGTGATGCATGACAGAGATTGGACTATCTGTGATGGATAGTTTTTACACATTTGACATGCCACGATATCCTAAAACGCCATCATAGGAGTAAATTTGTCATACAGTTTGGTAGTAGCATGACATAGCTGTGATATTTCAGGCAAACTTCGTGATATAAAGCCGAAGAAAAAGAAACTGTGACATGCAAGTCCTCCTCGAACTTAATCAGATTTAATGTATTTTCATATAGGTTTACACATTTATATGAAGTTCAAGCACTTGTATAAAATAAGACCAGAGTGAAAGTAAAAACAAAACCAATTTCTAATTCAAAATTTATGGCGCTATATTAATGTTGTATAATATTATTATTATTAAAATAGGACAGGTCTTACACAATGTCGATCATCGCTGGCATATAGGCAAATAATAACATTTGAACACCTACTGCCAAAACTCTTCCTCCGCTGTCACATCTGTAGTGAAGTTATGGTAACCGACAGTGTTTGTCGTGGAATTCCATAGGCTTTCATTAGTGCTTGAGGACAAGAGTGTATGTGACGCTCTGCATGAATTGGTATTCCATGTGTGTCCGCATGATGACCACGGTAGGTCAGTCGTAAATGACTGTCTCAGATACTCAAGTAGCCAGTAACGCATTGTAGATAAATAGCTGACGCAAAGTAAATTCAATAGAGCGATGGAAATCCCAATCCCTGTAACAAAAAAAAATATGTAATAATTTTTAAAATCATATTAAAATACGTTTGAGAAATTCACTATATTGCAAATCCAAATTATATGTAGTACCGCGCATGCATATTTCACAACAACACTTACTTGATGATTTACTAGGCAAAAGAGGATTGCTGTGGAAATGTCTTGCATAAAGTATACTGTACATATATTGATATTCGAATCATAGATGAAAGGATATATCTCTTTTAGAAACGAAGGTTCAAGTAAATGAAAGAATGAAAGATACATACATTCAAGTAGGGCATGAAAACGTTTTTCCGGCAAATGTTTTGACAAAAATCAAGGGAAAAAACACAAGTGCTTATATATCGTACAGTAAGATATTGAAATGGATTATGAAACAAATGTACAAAGATCACCTTTAAAGAGTGGGGCAAATCCCCATATTTCAAACAACCCTCTTCCTGAATATTGTCCGAGGAAGACTTCGAGAAAGTACAGGGGTACACCACCAGCAAGCAGAGCCGTCCCATAGGCCAGTAGGAACGCACCTGTTGGTAGCAAATCATTAGATAATACGATATCTGTGTCTTTGTCAATTAAATTCGTTTCAAACGGAAATGGTTTCTACTAATTAATAAATATTATGATGACATATTATGGCACATAAACTCATTACAAAACGAAAACACTGTGATGTTTATTTCAAATTTTAAAGATCAAACTGAACTATAACGGTAACTGACACGTTATGCAAATGATATCATATAAAGCATACAGCATTGTTAATAACATCAAATATAGGCTCATAATATATGCCAGATCATATTTTTAGATACGATATCGAATGTCTACTAATGCAGACAGTAATGAAATAACTACATGTAAGTACAGGTCTAGTCATCCATCCTACGTATATCAATACACAGCTACAAATGTACATGGTGATTCCCACAATAGCTGGAAGACAATAGCTTGAACACAATAGCTGGAACACAATAGCTTGAACACAATAGCTTGAACACAATAGCTTGAACGCTTTTTAAAGAAAGTTTCAGGAACACCAATTTTTTACAACAATGAAACAACAAATGCCTTTAGGTTTCTATTTACAGAGTTCATTAAGTTAAGTAGGGTTTACTTGGAAATTTAACCCGAAACGGAACACCTTATCGTATAAGTTTATTCATCAAAACATTTATCTTCACAACCACCGTTGCATGTTAATAAATATGACAGGTTTTGCATTGTCGCACCGTCCGATTTCCCGAGAATATATTTTTTCTTTTTTTCTTTTTCTGTTTTAGTCATGAGCAGGATACAAGAGGTAGGCTGATAAAGTTTGCTTTAAATTGCTTGAAACTATATCAACTGTGATTTGGAACAGATACCATTTATTTGTATTGCAAAATAGACTGCATCACATATATGAAAATTGCTCCTGTTTGGATACCGTTCCATTTTGGGTACCCTCACGTCACAGTTTCTATAATTCCATTGGCATTGTACTCATGTAAATATTTATTAATATAGGATGCAGTTGAAAGATACAATGATGTTCACCTAGCATTGAATGAAACCTATCTTTGAAAAGATTTTTCGCGATAGGTGTTGAATATGTATTAAATGTGTTTAATTCTTTTTATTGGGTTATTGACTTAAGTTACCTATGACACATTACATTTTTGTTTTGCTATTCTTTTCATGTTCGTGCAAAATGTATGAAAACAATATAGAAAATATTAACGAGTCACTGTGTAAAACTATAATTTCTATGTACATATTGATTGTTGATACATTTAATTTACCAGTACATGTACTTCCTCAATTCAAACAGTTCCGAGCTTACAGTTTTTTTTTGTATTGAACATATTTTGAATACATTAAATGAAAACGTATTACAATTTCGTTAGTACTACAAGAAAAATGCTAATCTCAAAAATGTTATAGGTCTGTAAATATCCCTTGTGTTTCCTTCATCTTTTTCATCATTTATGCAAAATGTTTTCTATCAAACTTACATGTGTTTACAATGAACATCATATATATCCACTAATTTATTGAACCTGTTGTCGGGAAACATGAGTTTTTGTTTGCCTGAGATTAATTATGCGAAGCCCAACATGACATTTCGAAGGCAAAAAAGGATCTTGTGTTTTCTTACCACAAGGACAATAGATATTTTGTAATACCAAAATAAAACAAACATAACAACTGTGAAGATGGTAAAGTAGACACGCTATTGTTTGCGGTTGCTTCAGTATCTCGGATTTCAGGTGATTTGGGTTTTGCCCGTTTTTCTCGAGAGGCTCCGAATAAGGGAAGCATGACCGAGGAAATCGAGACAGTTAGGACGACACAACGTTTTATTTCCACAACATATGATCTATTAGGAATTCCTTTTTCTGACGAGGGATATACTTTAACAGCCAGAACTATAACTTCATTTATGTGTTATGACTCGTGCAATCAAATGCATTGGGGGATTACTTTAAAAAGAACTTGATTGAAATTGTATTGAATATTTCCTACTTACCCCCTCCGTTTCTCCATATGAGATAAGGAACTCTCCAGAAATCCGAAATTCCTGCAGAAAAGCCGATCAGCGAAGCCACAAATTCAAGTGTGCTGCTCCATGTAATTCGCTGATTTGACATGGACTCGTCCAAAATGACATTGGTGTCGCATTCAGGAGAATGTTTGTCTTTGGCGTCTTTTGTCATGTCTTTTTTCTTAGAACAAAATCTCCCTCAGTCAACTTAATGCAAAGGTACTGTAAATGTCCTATTGTATCATATATTATAAAATTATCCGTTCTTTTCTGAGGGCTTTGGGTTTGTTAAGTTCAAATTCGGGGACAGCAGTAATGAAAACAAAATCACTGAATGGTAAATAATAATAATAATAATAATATACAGCATTTGATATAGCGCCCTATCTAGCTAACATAAGCCACTCTAAAGCGCTGTACAGTACATAGATTAGCAATTTTATACAGTCAATACAATTAGCATATATATTAATCAATACAATATTGAGGAATTCGCAGGAGCTGCCTTATTAGGCGCTAACTACTAGTCCTATGCCACCTGGCTAATATCTCCCTATGAGTGTATGCCTGTGTGTGTGCTGGAGATGTATTGTGTTCTCTTTGTAGTGGGACCGTGCTTTCAACGGTATCATTTATAGTGCCACCTCACTTGAATGCTTCAGCACAGATACCGCAACACCCACCCCAGACCATTTTATACTCCACTTGGGTTGTTGGAGTTGTGTGGGCAGGAGAAAAACACTTTCTCTAATATTCCATGCGTACGGCGACTACGGGGATCGAACCCCGGCCGCCTGCTTGGAAGGCCGGAGTGTTAACCACTCGACCAATCCGCCCATGGTAATTGTTGCAACATGTACAATTTATTTTAAACTTATCCCTGTATTTAGGAGGAGAAGCTCTCGCTTAAAGGGCCTGCTACCTGCCACATCGCATTGGAAACTATTATAGCAGATTGTTATTTCTTCGTTCTTCGAGTACACAACTAACTTTTAAAAATACCAAAGGTATAAAATACAAACACATATTGAAGCAAAATTAAAATAACAATTGTGATGTGAAATTTGATATGGTGATGCAAATTCTAAATAACGATAAATGATCAATCTTCAAACGTCGTTGTGTTATCTACGATCAAAATGAAGAGTCTTTCAACGTCCTATATGTCTTTTAAGTATTAAAAATATGAAAACCAGTCCAGCCGTAGAGGAAAATGTCTCCTATTTATGTTAGTGACAGACTTTTACCCTGTTTAAATATAGGGTGATTTGAACTAAATAAACAGTTCAAACCCTGGCATCATGCCTCATCTTGGAAACTGAAATTGTTATAGAATAAGTCCCTACAACTGTCTTTCCTTTGCTTTACTATTTATATTCAACACAAAAGGTGTGTTGCAGAATTTTATTTTCTCTGATAGCTACAGACATATCCTGACGTGCAAACGTTTATCACGTCCTCTGCTGCATCGGTTAAGGTAAGCTGATTTAAGGAGGTACGGTAGTCTAGTGGTAGGACGCCGGGCTCGTAGCCGTAGGTTTGAGGGTTCGATTCACGGCGCTGCGCTGTGTTGTATCATTGAGCAAGATACTTTACTCCCCAAGGAGATGACAAAGATATTAGCTGGTTGGTTGCCAAAGCACTATAGGATAAATACAGATAATAATTTATGAACCGCTTTGAGACGACCTGCAAACTAGGTTGTGATAAAGCGGTATATAAGAACCTCGAATTATAATGATTATTTTCAGGTGTTATGGCAGACATCATAAGGCATTTCGCTTCAATCCATCACATGATGAAGGATGTCTACCTTGCATGCTTATAAACTATACACTATCGTCTAATTGCTACGCAGGGTATTTTTCAGTTTGTACAAACACATACCAAATTTATAAGTGTCACTGATATAAACGATCATGAACTTGATTCCCGGCGGATATTTAACAATTATATGACCCTGAAAAGTTTAAGCAAACAAAGGCAGTTTTATGTAGTTTGTCCCAAAACAAATCATAACACATACCTGAATCCTGTCGGCTGCTCTCCGTTGTAACTCTATTTAACTTCACCTTATACGCTGAAAAATATAAAAAAAATCAATCGTTCTGCTTTGTTGACGTTAAAAATACACAATTCTGTCAACTATGACTGTGTGTTATATAACACAGATGTTATTACAAAACTTCAATAGCCATCAAAAGAGTTCAAACTACGCCATTTTGATACCTAATTAATACATTACAGGCATATATACATCATTCGTTGGTATGTCTGGGGATGAGCTGCCCCAGCTACAACTCACAATACAATATTTTTACTCATATTCCTTATTTCTTAAAATAATTTATTTTCATTTCATGTTTATTTGATCAGGTTTCCTGTTTAATTAGAATCATAACATAGCAATTATTATAACAATAATTTGAAACACACACACGCACACTCACCCACCCACACACCCACCCACACAGCACTTGCACACCTGCACACACAAGCACACACAATCACACACAATCACACTCGCAACATCTGCACACACAATTACACCATCTCTCTGGCACTTGCATAAATGTGTATATTTATACTTAACCCTCGGATATTGATTTCATTACCATATGCAAATTATGAAATGAAGTGCTAGCTTTTTTGTTTTACTTATTTTTTTTGCAGATCTTTGTACAATGCTGTTCTGTTTACGTCCTTCAATACTTTCCATGGTAGATACTCGAGTGAATGGTAACAATACCACGCTTTGATATCGTTAGAAGGCACAAATCGGTATGTACAAAATGAGTTGTCCATTTGCAACTTCATTTCATCTTCGAAGGAAAGAAGTGTAGACTGAATGTAATTTCGATCAAATCCTATACCACATAAGAATTCTAGTAACCATGGGATCCATTTATGTACATCATGACATAATGAACATTGTCGGTTCTTGAATGTTACATTGGTACCAGTGTCAAACACAGGAAATAGGTCTAAGAGGTCTTTGTCAGTAGCCTGCTCACATTTATACTTGACGTCGTCATCAACTATCCATGACGCAGGGCAAGATGACACCATGAATGCTCCCCATGGACTGGGAGGCGTTTCGGTAAAGGTTGTATATTAACAAAGTAGTCTCCTTGATTCACGGTATATACAATTTAGCCATTTCTGTTCTTTCTTCGGATAATCCGTCGGCATTAAAACAGCAGTCATCGTATTATCAGAGATAACGAACAATCAAATATTCAGTTTTAAAACATTGTTTTAATATTCTTTCAACAATTATGAATAACCCTATACATAAGCCAATAAACTGTGATAAATCTGTTGCCTTTATGCTATGTTTAGCATGGCTTCGGCACCAAAAGGTTACCACCCAAAATTGTGTAAAAAAAAATAAAAAAATAGATAAATGTGTGACAATATCTGTCAATAAGCTTTATAAAGAAATGACTCTGTGGGCAGCCGTCATTTTGAAAAGTTTGCCCAGAAATTAACCCCCTTTTAATGTCAAATTAGCAAGGAATACTTGCTCAAAGTCACAAAATTTAGCAAACGGTTTTTCAAAATTGCCGGAAAATCACTCCATAAAAAACAAATGTTCCAATTTGCAGGAAAATCCCTGCCGTGAACGGCTCCAAAATACACCCCTTCCCTAATCAGATATGGAAGGGTAGCTAAAGCAGCCAATGCCACAATCACCAATGCACTGTAGTCTATCAACCACTGAATTGGTATTGACTGCAAAAAATAACCACCTTTTAAACCCTGACAATGCAAGACATCTGTGAAAAAGCGAATTAGACTAGTATCTAGAGACCGGTTTACCTCCAAAATGACAAAACAATGGACCCCCAACTTATGGACGGACTGACAAGTAGGCTCTGACTCGTTTAACCGGTAAGGGTGATGTGCCCGTTGGAAACTCCAAAACAACCCCTTTTCCTCAGGGATTTCCCTACCATATTTTTTCCCGGGTCCAGGGGCCAATGAATTGGGGATTTTTACGTGGAAAATTGGAGAAAAATGAGGGGAAATAAATTTTTATACATTTTCCAGTTTCTGTTATTTCATTTTACTTCTTATCATGAGAAATTGCATTCTTTGATATCTGAATTTCTTATTTATTTTTCAATGCATAAGCTTAGGTCTACAGTTAAACTCTAGTATATTTAATATAGGCTTGTAAAATATTCTGATAGCCAGAATAATTTTTGACTATTTTAATATACTATATCAAATATATACGGTAGTTGTAATATTTGTCCATCTCTAAAACGAAAAACTTTGATTTTAATTTATAAAAAATACTGAATTAGTTACACAGATTGCTTCTTTGATTGCTAGTATCACTTTCTCAAGTAATACATGCTGTAAGTTTGTTTTACTCCAACTTTAATCACACAGGCGAGACAAACAAAGCAAAGTTTTACAACATCAATGCAACGGAAATAACTTGATAACATTCTGATGTATACTTTTGAAATTTGATTTTCAAAGGATTAAAAGATATTTTTACTTTTCTTACGGACAAGAATGTTTTTATATCTTCCCTCTCCACACTGAGCATATTCATATCCTACAAAAATTGCCATCCGATTGGAAATATTTCAATGGCAAATTGGGATTTTGAGCAAGATTTTCCGCCAAGAATCTATTGTAGGAAAATCCCTGTGTAACCTTCTTGATAGAATTGGGCAACACCAACTGCATGAGTCATTGTACAACAGCCTAACATTATCGCTGAAAAAAGTTTGGTATCGTGCACTGAAAAACATACTGCAGGGATGGAGTGAAGTATTTTAACCAGGATATCTAGTGTGATTGGTAAACGAGAGTCTGATTTCTTATTCAAACGAGACATGCCCCGCAACATTTTCTTAACAACAAGATTGTCTGTGTGAACTCTATTAGAAGATGAAAGTTTTTGCTTTGAACTCAACCAGTTTGGCTTGTTGAATTCTGACCGCCATATCCAGTGTATTAATTTCCAAATAAATTGACATAAAAATAAAAAAGGCATCAGTCCATGCCTGAATGTCAGTTATTTCTTTGCCTGGTTCCTTATTGACAATATTGATTTCCCCATCAACCAAACCAATTCTCTTAGCTTGCTCATCAATCAGGGTTGACCAACATTGCTTTCAAATCAACATTTTCCCCATTTATTATTTTCTGTTTCAATTTGAGAGAAACATTGGGCCCTAATGAGCTATGAACACTGACAACCCGATAAGGATCCAAGTCATCAGTGTTGTAGGTAGGGAGATTACCTGCATTACTTGATGCAGCTGCTCTAGACACAATCTCAATGCTCTGGTCCAATCATTTTTCCTCGACATTATCTGCAACGTGCTGCTCCAACTGGCCTTTGGAAACTGTAATCTGGTCAGACTCGGCATCCTTGTGTTGACCTATATCTACATCCACCACCTGGCTGGGTATCACTATGTCGAGGTCATAGGGCTTCTCTTTCGTCTCTTCCTCTGACTTAACCTCCTAGGCTGGACGTTCTTCCCTCTCGGCATACCCCTTGATATAACTGTCCTCAAATATTGTGATGTTGGCTGATAGCCTGTTGATTTTCTGATTTTCTGAACCGCTCTCATACAGCTCCTGGCAGGGTCTGTGAAGATTGTGTGTGATAAGGGGAGATAACTCTCGGCTATGGTATTGAGAAAGAACGACAACTCAGGATCTGGTAATAAGGCACAACACCACCAAATATCTCTGTACTCTGATAAACAGATTTATTTATTATCAAATAAATCCCAATATTTGCATTAAGTTGCAGTAAGTTTTTATTTTTTGAGGATTTTCACAGAAATGAAACATTGCATAACAAGAATAAAACATAGGGGAATAAAATTCTGTTATCGACAACAACAAAAAGTTCCGATAAGAAGTACAGTTGTGGGAACGCACAACGTTACACGATGTGCGGTGTGAACGATGTATGCACGATGTGCGAACGATTGAAATCTGGACGATTATTGCTTGTGCATATTTGTGCGGACGATGGACGAACGATGTGTGATGACAATCGTGGTTGGTGTAAATTGAGAAATGGTTTAACATTAAATACGGCCTAGTGTTTAAGCATATAAACTTGATTTCTATATTCTATCTACATATGTGGAAGTTGAGATGTTTTCTTTGTTAAACCCAGCCGTGGTGGAATTGTGCTTGGTGATAGTGTGCGTAGTGGTATGTGTGTGTATAAGTAAACAATTATGTATTGATGGATACCTTTTGTTATGTAATTACTTCATTTGTCGTCGTTGTGTATTGTACGGCTACCGGAGGGAAAGTCTTGTTCATTTACATCCGGGTTTTCACTACCGCTCCTCTCCTAGCGTCTTCTATAAACTGTCATTCGATTGGCTGACCTCTCAACTGTCTCTCACTTGTATTCCCTAGTCCATTTCTACCCTTTACTATAATAAAACATGTCTAAATGTTACTCATGGGTTGTTAATATTTACTTCAGCCATACTACACATATATCAGCTGATCTTTCTATCTATATTTTCTTGATTTAGAAATGGGTTTTTCGGTGTTTTTTAAGTGACCCAAATCGACACATGTAAAATAGATCATTCACGTATTGACACGGTCACGTATACTGGTAAATATAGCTATTTTGTATCTGTTCCTTGACCGTAGTTTTCCACACCCGGGGCACTTACATAACTCGCCAAGGTGTGAAAATCCAGGTGAAGTGGTGCTATAGACCAAAACGAATGCAAATAACAAATACTTAACGTCCAATTGTGCTTTCATAACGGTCATACGGTATCACATATCAACTTGTAAGGCACGGGTCAGGTAAAACTCCGGTCAATCATAAAAATGTTATTTACTTGTTCTGTTAACTGGAAGCTGAACCAATTCCTGATAGTCTAACGGTCACTGTAATGCTGTGTAACACTCATTGTAAAATTAAACATAATCCTAATTAATTTGATGAGCAATTTATATATACAGTGTTCCTTATTCCATATGTGGGCTCCGGATGTTTTTCATTCCGTAATATTGATCAACTAATTCTACCAAATCGCACATTGGTGCGGAGAGAAACGCACAACGCGGCGAACGATTGTTAAATCGCACAGTTGTGCGCACCATGTGTGGACTATGTGCGGATGGTGTGTGCACGAAAATATTGGTCCTTTTGATATATTTTATATATTTTATTCATATACTCCATGTTTAACTCGCAATGGTGACATTTTGTGTTGATAGCTTATGTTAGCTGTCTTTCGAAGGCTTTCGCTTTTCCCAAAAATTACACCTGTAACTAAGGGTGAAAAACGTCATAATTGATCACAGCATAGTTGGCAATTAAGTGCCATATGTCGTGGTGTGTCATCGGTCTTTCGCGTTAAGTCATTTTCCCATTTAAATTTTATGTTAATTTACTTAAAAATACACCTGTTATTTTGCTTGACATGCACTTTTGATACTATCTTCACGCCCTGTTAAAGAATATTTAATGTTTCTTCAGATACTATTACCATTGTATTATGCAGCTTTGTTATATGAGATATCTATATTCATCCCAGCATAAAAGTTATATTTTGACGTCATTCGCATATATAAACAATTTGAAATTCTGACTTCACGTTACTTAAACCAATTAATTATTTATGGTAAGAATGCTATGGAATAGTTAAATAAATTGATAAAACCTTTAAAAGCGCCAAACATTCTGTAGAGGTGTGCCAAATTTGGATCTACTTTTTGACTAAAAGCGAAGATAGTAAAATGAAATAAAGAAGATAAATTAACATAAAATCGAATGAAAAAAATATAATTAACATGAAAAAAGTATGGCACGTTATTTTTGTGTTCCGTTGCTATAGTAATCCCATTGTTCTTATTATATCTTATAACACTAGTACTATATGTTATCTGCTTGTTGGTTAAAGTATAACAATATGAATAGCAATGTATCTGCATTATACTGTGTTTTTTTTCCAATTTTCAACAACGCTGTCTTAAACGATGTAACAAAAATCTAAAGGTTTTGTCGCTATCAAATTTCTTGAATATGTCTTTAGGACAAAAATGAAATAATACATAATGTGCTGTAACATTCTCCAGAAATTGCTTTTTCGGTAACTGGAATTTTTGTTTGTGTTTTACTCTGACACTATGCTGATGCTACGCAGATTTTTTTTTTTATCAAATCCAATCACACCTGATCTGTCATATATACCTGCACATTCCTAGCTAGAATCTGAAAAATATACTTCTACATGTTAGCTAGAATCTGAAAAATATACTTCTACATGTTACAATATGTTACATCTACAAATAGTTACCTACATTTTACACTCGAGATGTAGGTAACGTGCAGTAATGTTTGACATAACTTCAAAACTGTTGCATAATAATGCATAATACGTAGTTTGTATGTTGACCGGCTTTAAATTGCAAATTTCAACCTGTTTCAGGTTAGTTTAAAGGGAAACCTAAAAATGCATAATAGTAAAACAATGAGAGTATGAATCCTCCAGAATTTCACTGTAAAATGTGCTTAAATTAAACATTCTAGTAATTGTACAAATACAGTAAAACAAGGGGAGCATACGTATTTTCGTTATCATTCAATGAAATATATATACTATACATGTATAAGAAATATAGATATATATAAACATTACACTTCTCATAGTTTTAAACCAATTAGGAAGGTTCTTTCATCGCCATTAGGTTAATCAAATAGTATACCGTAGCATATCTACATAAAAACGTTACAGAAGGACATAGATTTATCAAGGCCGCTAGGAGCTCCAATGTTAAAATAAAATAAAAGTATGTGCCTTCGGCCCAGCAGCTGGTTACTTATATTTAAAACAATGCTGTCTATTGTAAAAACAAATCATGTGTTTAGAAGTCGAATTCATGAAACCGACTTTAACCCGGAATGTGAGATATAACGTCTGCATCAAACGTCATTGTTTAAAGGCTTATCGAGCCAGAAATCAGAGGTTTTAATGGGCGGTTGTTTTAAAAGCTCATTGGATTATGCAGTCATCCTTAAAAGATGCAGATTGTTTAATCAAATTTACAGTGGCATTATTCTCCGGTGCAGCTTAATGTGTTGGCAGTTATATACAGCTGGTATTAACATACAGCAGGTCTTTCATGCAATTTTAGTTTAATAACATTTTATTTTATTTTCAAAAAATGTTCTTGCTACTCTTGTAATGATTATCCTTTTATACAATTAGACCAAGAAAACTTTTGTGTTGATTTTCCACGAAAATGTATCGAATGTTGTCATTTTGGAAAACGAACTCTAAAAAAGGTTAGTTTATGAATTTTTACCATCCTTTTTTCGTATAAGGACCAACTTAATAATCCGTACGCAAGGGATAGTAAAAAGTACGAGAGATCTTTTTTAGTTGGCCATGATACGCCGATGAACCTCTGTAATTCAATGTTAACCGTGTTTTGTTTAATTTGCTCACTTTATCAAAAAGGTGTTAGAATTAAACAACATATAGTTACATATGTAGCTTGTCAACCTATGAATTAAGCAGGATACTGTCTCAGTGCTACTTTGAGTGCAAACTAGGAACGAAAGGATGGAATATACAATATAAAGTACTCGAATGGTTAATAATGATTGCAAAACAAAATATATATAAGCACAAATATACAATATAATATAAAGGTTAATAATGATAGCAAGAAAGAATATATGCAATGCACGAATATACAATATACTCGAACGGTTACTAATGATAGCAAGAAAGAATATATGCAAGTCACGAATATACAATGTACTCGAACGGATAATAATGATAGCAAGAGAGAATATATGCAAGGCACCAATATACAATATACTCGAATGGTTAATAACGATAGCAAGAAAGAATATATGCAAGGCACCAATATACAATATACTCGAATGGTTAATAATGATAGCTTGAAAGAATATATGCAAGGCACAAATAAACAATATACTCGAATGGTTAATAATGATAGCTTGAAAGAATATATGCAAGGCACGAATAAACAATATACTCGAATGGTTAATAATGATAGCTTGAAAGAATATATGCAAGGCACAAATAAACAATATACTCGAATGGTTAATAATGATAGCTTGAAAGAATATATGCAAGGCACGAATAAACAATATACTCGAATGGTTAATAATGATAGCAAGAAAGAATATTTGCAAGGCACGAATATACAATATACTCGAATGGTTAATAATGATAGCTTGAAAGAATATATGCAAGGCACGAATAAACAATATACTCGAATGGTTAATAATGATAGCGAGAAAGAATATATGCAAGTCACGAATATACAATGTACTCGAACGGATGATAATGATAGCAAGAAAGAATATATGCAATGCACGAATATACAATATTCTCGAATGGTTAATAACGATAGCAAGAAAGAATATATGCAAGGCACGAATATCCAATATACTCGAACGGATAATAATGATAGCAAGAGAGAATATATGCAAGGCACCAATATACAATATACTCGAATGGTTAATAACGATAGCAAGAAAGAATATATGCAAGGCACGAATAAACAATATACTCGAATGGTTAATAATGATAGCTTGAAAGAATATATGCAAGGCACAAATAAACAATATACTCGAATGGTTAATAATGATAGCTTGAAAGAATATATGCAAGGCACGAATAAACAATATACTCGAATGGTTAATAATGATAGCAAGAAAGAATATATACAAGGCACGAATAAACAATATACTCGAACGGATAATAATGATAACAAGAAAGAATATATGCAATGCACGAATATACAATATCCTCGAACGGTTAATAATGATAGCAAGAAAGAATATATGCAAGGCACGAATAAACAATATACTCGAACGGATAATAATGATAGCAAGAAAGAATATATGCAAGGCACCAATATACAATATACTCGAATGGTTAATAATGATAGCAAGAAAGAATATATGCAAGGCACGATTATATGATATATTCGATGGTTAATAATGATAGCAAGAACATATATATATAAGACACGAATAAACAATAAACTCGAACGATTAATAATGATAGCAAGAAAAAATAAACACAAGGCACCGTTTACATTAAAACGTTTATTTACAGAACAAATTGCACATACTCCACATGAAATCTACCTTCCGATAATGCCACCGGTGTTTACACCTCCGCTACCGGAAGTGCCCTCAGTCCTGAAATAATAAAAATGTTCCTCAACAGTATAACAATAGTTTTTGATTGTATATTTTCAGGAAATGTTACACATGTAACTAAAAAAACACATAACGTGAGGGTTCTCATAATACAGCAGTTGATTTTCCTTTTTGGTTTCTATAACACCAAATACTTTACTATGATGAAACAAAACATGCCTTTAGTTTTCATTTGTAGTATTTCTTGGGCATCACCGGCGTATATGTTTATTCATAGAGCTAAATAAGTTGGGTGAGGTTTAGCTTGCAGGGTACCCAAAATGGAACATCTGATCACGTGGGTCAATTAATGAAAATAACTAACTGCATTAAACTATTTTCTTTTGCTACATTTCATAAACAAAGATGACACTTTCTGATAAATTTTAGTCATTTCTTTTCAAGATATCCATTTCAAAACATTTTCGTTATAGTAAATGTATAGGATATTGACGTTGTTGCACCGTACCCTTTACATGTATGAGATAGGCAAAGTTTGCCCCATTCGCCTAAAACCATGAAAATTTTGGCGTAGACTAAATACCATTCATCTGTATTGCAAAATATAATGCTGCATCATATATGTCAAATTATTCAATTTGGGGTACCGTTGCATTTTTGGTACACCCTCGTTATTTATTAATTCAGACAACTGCAGCACATAAAACTCTGACGCATAAAGTAAATACATGTATTAATCATACATGAAATTAAATACATGTATTAATCATATATGAAATTAAATACATGTATTAATCATACATGAAATTAAATACATGTATTCATACAAGTGTAAACCATACAATTACCTTATGTCTATATATAACAACAGAAATACATGGTTCTGTAACACACAACTGAATACAATTAAATACATGGATATGTTCAAATCTAATACATACAATACAAACATGTGTGTATTTTTATACATACATGTACAAATGAAATGCGTGTATCTGACACACATATAACCGAATTACATGTATCTGTAGTACAAACATATGAAATGCATACATCTATAATACACACAAGTGTAATAATGTTTCCATAACACATGAAACTTAAAAACATGCATAAATAATACATATATAACTGAACTTCATGTATATAACACATAACTGAAACTTATACGTACATAAAATTTAATACGTGCATGTATAACTAAAATACATAATAAGGTTCAGAAAGCAGGCTTAACTTCTGATAAGCTTATCTCCAAAACAAATAGAGTTATTCTGACCTTTGGCACCGTTACGTAGGGTTATATGTAAGTGTGATGCGGTGACTTGATAAAGGCAATCTGTCAAATACATAGGACCAAATGTCTATGGTATGTTGAAATTAACCAACAAGTGTCACGTTGTCACACATATCGATGGTAAAGGATCATGATCAATGTACACCAATGTCATCATGTTCTGTATTTTGAATGTAAAGTCTAAACAAGTGCCATGATGTCATATGTATTGAATGTCATGTCAGTCTTTAAAATCATCATAGTTCCTGTATATTTAAAATCAATGTCATGACATGTTTACACTATTGCATACACGTATCACGTTGTCATGTATATTAAATCTTAAGGTCAAGAAGTATTTTCGAATATCGTGGTGGTTTCTATAATGAATGTCAATGTCGTCTTAGACACAGATAATTAAAAGTATCTCTTGTATACTTTAATATTTACATTTGCATGTCATTTTCACTAGCTAATCGATTTGAAAGCAGTGTCGTTTATGGGACTTTAAATCCCATGCACCACGAGACACAATTCTTAACACAGACCGGAACTACAAAAGCCAATGTACACACACATGGCGGCCGCTCGCAGGGCATTGAGACTTGACAAGGTAATTGGAAATGTGTAAAGATAATTGAGAACATATCTAAAGAATACTTTTAATTCAACAACAACAACAAAAAACTCCAAAGATCTGCACTATCGCACAACATGCACATCGGTTGAAATAACAGATGAAAACAATTTTTACACTCATTCAATTTATCAGAAGTATCGCCTGTTACACTATACTGATCTTACCATGACAAAATAAAACGATCTTCTAAAATTTTCCTTCGATTTGCCCGATTCTTTTGGTGGTGATTTTTGTATCTAGCAGGGATAAAACTTTAACAACTATCAATTTGGCAAACATTGATTTTGATCCAATCGACACGAATGCAAGCTCATACAAAATCTTACAATATTTGAATGATCAAGCCGACACCATATTGTGCTAGCGCGCATACTTATGTTTGGTTGCAAAGCTGTGCCAATCAAATAGATCATAAATGCCATACAAAAAAAGTTCAGTGCTTTAATGCCAATGTCATAATTGTTTTCAGTGTACTCTTCTTTATTCGCTGTGAATGTCGTGTCAAGTTTAAACCATTGTTAACATGTCACGTATCATTGAATGTCAACGCCCTTACGTCTATAACAGGGCCATCGTGTAACTAACTTTGAATGTCTACGCCCTGAAGTCTATACCAGGGCCATCGTGTAACTTACATTGATTGTCAACGCCATGAAGTCTATACCAGGGCCATCGTTTAACCAACTTTGAATGTCTACGCCCTGAAGTCTATACCAGGGCCATTGTGTAATTTACATTGAATGTCAACGCCCTTAAGTCTATACCAGGGCCATTGTGTAACTAACTTTGAATGACTACGCCCTGAAGTCTATACCAGGGCCATAGTGAAACTAACCTTGATTGTCAACGCCATGAAGGCTATACCAGGGCCATCGTGTAACTTACATTGATTGTCAACGCCATGAAGTCTATACCAGGGCCATCGTTTAACTTACCTTGATTGTCAACGCCATGAAGTCTATACCAGGGCCGTCGTGTAAATTACATCGAATGTCAACGCCCTGAAGTCTATACCAGGGCCGTCGTGTATCTTACCTTGAATGTCAACGCTCTGAAGTCTATACCAGGGCCATTGTGTAATTTACATTGAATGTCAACGCCCTGAAGTCTATTCCAGGGCAATCGTGTAACTTACCTTGATTGTCAACGCCATGAAGTCTATACAAGGGTCATCGTGTAACTTACCTTGATTGTCAACTCCATGAAGTCTATACCAGGGTCATCGTGTAACTTACCTTGAATGTCAACGCTCTGAAGTCTATACCAGGGCCGTCGTGTATATTACATCGAATGTCAACGCCCTGAAGTCTATACCAGGGCCGTCATGTATCTTACCTTGAATGTCAACGCTCTGAAGTCTATACCAGGGCCATTGTGTAACTTACATTGAATGTCAACGCCCTTACGTCTATACCAGGGCCATCGTTTATCTTACATTGAATGTCAACGCCTTGAAGTCTACACCAGAGCCATCGTGTAACTTACCTTGAATGTCAACGCCCTGAAGTCTATACCAGAGCCATCGTGTAACCTACCTTGAATGTCAACGCTCTGAAGTCTATACCAGGGCCATCGTGTAACTTACTTTGAATGTCAACGCCCTGAAGTCTATACCAGGGCCATCGTGTAACTTACCTTGATTGTCAACGCCATGAAGTCTATACCAGGGCCATCGTGTAACTTACCTTGATTGTCAACTCCATGAAGTCTATACCAGGGTCATCGTGTAACTTACCTTGAATGTCAACGCTCTGAAGTCTATACCAGGGCCGTCGTGTATATTACATCGAATGTCAACGCCCTGAAGTCTATACCAGGGCCGTCGTGTATCTTACCTTGAATGTCAACGCTCTGAAGTCTATACCAGGGCCATTGTGTAATTTACATTGAATGTCAACGCCCTGAAGTCTATACCAGGGCCATCGTGTAACTTACCTTGATTGTCAACGCCATGAAGTCTATACCAGGGCCATCGTGTAACTTACCTTGATTGTCAACTCCATGAAGTCTATACCAGGGTCATCGTGTAACTTACCTTGAATGTCAACGCTCTGAAGTCTATACCAGGGCCGTCGTGTATATTACATCGAATGTCAACGCCCTGAAGTCTATACCAGGGCCGTCGTGTATCTTACCTTGAATGTCAACGCTCTGAAGTCTATACCAGGGCCATTGTGTAATTTACATTGAATGTCAACGCCCTGAAGTCTATACCAGGGCCATCGTGTAACTTACCTTGATTGTCAACGCCATGAAGTCTATACCAGGGCCATCGTGTAACTTACCTTGATTGTCAACTCCATGAAGTCTATACCAGGGTCATCGTGTAACTTACCTTGAATGTCAACGCTCTGAAGTCTATACCAGGGCCGTCGTGTATATTACATCGAATGTCAACGCCCTGAAGTCTATACCAGGGCCGTCGTGTATCTTACCTTGAATGTCAACGCTCTGAAGTCTATACCAGGGCCATTGTGTAATTTACATTGAATGTCAACGCCCTGAAGTCTATACCAGGGCCATCGTGTAACTTACCTTGATTGTCAACGCCATGAAGTCTATACCAGGGCCATCGTGTAACTTACCTTGATTGTCAACTCCATGAAGTCTATACCAGGGTCATCGTGTAACTTACCTTGAATGTCAACGCTCTGAAGTCTATACCAGGGCCGTCGTGTATATTACATCGAATGTCAACGCCCTGAAGTCTATACCAGGGCCGTCGTGTATCTTACCTTGAATGTCAACGCTCTGAAGTCTATACCAGGGCCATTGTGTAATTTACATTGAATGTCAACGCCCTGAAGTCTATACCAGGGCCATCGTGTAACTTACCTTGATTGTCAACGCCATGAAGTCTATACCAGGGCCATCGTGTAACTTACCTTGATTGTCAACTCCATGAAGTCTATACCAGGGTCATCGTGTAACTTACCTTGAATGTCAACGCTCTGAAGTCTATACCAGGGCCGTCGTGTATATTACATCGAATGTCAACGCCCTGAAGTCTATACCAGGGCCGTCGTGTATCTTACCTTGAATGTCAACGCTCTGAAGTCTATACCAGGGCCATTGTGTAATTTACATTGAATGTCAACGCCCTGAAGTCTATACCAGGGCCATCGTGTAACTTACCTTGATTGTCAACGCCATGAAGTCTATACCAGGGCCATCGTGTAACTTACCTTGATTGTCAACTCCATGAAGTCTATACCAGGGTCATCGTGTAACTTACCTTGAATGTCAACGCTCTGAAGTCTATACCAGGGCCGTCGTGTATATTACATCGAATGTCAACGCCCTGAAGTCTATACCAGGGCCGTCGTGTATCTTACCTTGAATGTCAACGCTCTGAAGTCTATACCAGGGCCATTGTGTAATTTACATTGAATGTCAACGCCCTGAAGTCTATACCAGGGCCATCGTGTAACTTACCTTGATTGTCAACGCCATGAAGTCTATACCAGGGCCATCGTGTAACTTACCTTGATTGTCAACTCCATGAAGTCTATACCAGGGTCATCGTGTAACTTACCTTGAATGTCAACGCTCTGAAGTCTATACCAGGGCCGTCGTGTATATTACATCGAATGTCAACGCCCTGAAGTCTATACCAGGGCCGTCGTGTATCTTACCTTGAATGTCAACGCTCTGAAGTCTATACCAGGGCCATTGTGTAATTTACATTGAATGTCAACGCCCTGAAGTCTATACCAGGGCCATCGTGTAACTTACCTTGATTGTCAACGCCATGAAGTCTATACCAGGGCCATCGTGTAACTTACCTTGATTGTCAACTCCATGAAGTCTATACCAGGGTCATCGTGTAACTTACCTTGAATGTCAACGCTCTGAAGTCTATACCAGGGCCGTCGTGTATATTACATCGAATGTCAACGCCCTGAAGTCTATACCAGGGCCGTCGTGTATCTTACCTTGAATGTCAACGCTCTGAAGTCTATACCAGGGCCATTGTGTAATTTACATTGAATGTCAACGCCCTGAAGTCTATACCAGGGCCATCGTGTAACTTACCTTGATTGTCAACGCCATGAAGTCTATACCAGGGCCATCGTGTAACTTACCTTGATTGTCAACTCCATGAAGTCTATACCAGGGTCATCGTGTAACTTACCTTGAATGTCAACGCTCTGAAGTCTATACCAGGGCCGTCGTGTATATTACATCGAATGTCAACGCCCTGAAGTCTATACCAGGGCCGTCGTGTATCTTACCTTGAATGTCAACGCTCTGAAGTCTATACCAGGGCCATTGTGTAATTTACATTGAATGTCAACGCCCTGAAGTCTATACCAGGGCCATCGTGTAACTTACCTTGATTGTCAACGCCATGAAGTCTATACCAGGGCCATCGTGTAACTTACCTTGATTGTCAACTCCATGAAGTCTATACCAGGGTCATCGTGTAACTTACCTTGAATGTCAACGCTCTGAAGTCTATACCAGGGCCGTCGTGTATATTACATCGAATGTCAACGCCCTGAAGTCTATACCAGGGCCGTCGTGTATCTTACCTTGAATGTCAACGCTCTGAAGTCTATACCAGGGCCATTGTGTAATTTACATTGAATGTCAACGCCCTGAAGTCTATACCAGGGCCATCGTGTAACTTACCTTGATTGTCAACGCCATGAAGTCTATACCAGGGCCATCGTGTAACTTACCTTGATTGTCAACTCCATGAAGTCTATACCAGGGTCATCGTGTAACTTACCTTGAATGTCAACGCTCTGAAGTCTATACCAGGGCCGTCGTGTATATTACATCGAATGTCAACGCCCTGAAGTCTATACCAGGGCCGTCGTGTATCTTACCTTGAATGTCAACGCTCTGAAGTCTATACCAGGGCCATTGTGTAATTTACATTGAATGTCAACGCCCTGAAGTCTATACCAGGGCCATCGTGTAACTTACCTTGATTGTCAACGCCATGAAGTCTATACCAGGGCCATCGTGTAACTTACCTTGATTGTCAACTCCATGAAGTCTATACCAGGGTCATCGTGTAACTTACCTTGAATGTCAACGCTCTGAAGTCTATACCAGGGCCGTCGTGTATATTACATCGAATGTCAACGCCCTGAAGTCTATACCAGGGCCGTCGTGTATCTTACCTTGAATGTCAACGCTCTGAAGTCTATACCAGGGCCATTGTGTAATTTACATTGAATGTCAACGCCCTGAAGTCTATACCAGGGCCATCGTGTAACTTACCTTGATTGTCAACGCCATGAAGTCTATACCAGGGCCATCGTGTAACTTACCTTGATTGTCAACTCCATGAAGTCTATACCAGGGTCATCGTGTAACTTACCTTGAATGTCAACGCTCTGAAGTCTATACCAGGGCCGTCGTGTATATTACATCGAATGTCAACGCCCTGAAGTCTATACCAGGGCCGTCGTGTATCTTACCTTGAATGTCAACGCTCTGAAGTCTATACCAGGGCCATTGTGTAATTTACATTGAATGTCAACGCCCTGAAGTCTATACCAGGGCCATCGTGTAACTTACCTTGATTGTCAACGCCATGAAGTCTATACCAGGGCCATCGTGTAACTTACCTTGATTGTCAACTCCATGAAGTCTATACCAGGGTCATCGTGTAACTTACCTTGAATGTCAACGCTCTGAAGTCTATACCAGGGCCGTCGTGTATATTACATCGAATGTCAACGCCCTGAAGTCTATACCAGGGCCGTCGTGTATCTTACCTTGAATGTCAACGCTCTGAAGTCTATACCAGGGCCATTGTGTAATTTACATTGAATGTCAACGCCCTGAAGTCTATACCAGGGCCATCGTGTAACTTACCTTGATTGTCAACGCCATGAAGTCTATACCAGGGCCATCGTGTAACTTACCTTGATTGTCAACTCCATGAAGTCTATACCAGGGTCATCGTGTAACTTACCTTGAATGTCAACGCTCTGAAGTCTATACCAGGGCCGTCGTGTATATTACATCGAATGTCAACGCCCTGAAGTCTATACCAGGGCCGTCGTGTATCTTACCTTGAATGTCAACGCTCTGAAGTCTATACCAGGGCCATTGTGTAATTTACATTGAATGTCAACGCCCTGAAGTCTATACCAGGGCCATCGTGTAACTTACCTTGATTGTCAACGCCATGAAGTCTATACCAGGGCCATCGTGTAACTTACCTTGATTGTCAACTCCATGAAGTCTATACCAGGGTCATCGTGTAACTTACCTTGAATGTCAACGCTCTGAAGTCTATACCAGGGCCGTCGTGTATATTACATCGAATGTCAACGCCCTGAAGTCTATACCAGGGCCGTCGTGTATCTTACCTTGAATGTCAACGCTCTGAAGTCTATACCAGGGCCATTGTGTAATTTACATTGAATGTCAACGCCCTGAAGTCTATACCAGGGCCATCGTGTAAATTACCTTGATTGTCAACGCCATGAAGTCTATACCAGGGTCATCGTGTAACTTACATTGAATAGCAACGCCCTGAAGTCTACATCAGGGCCGTCGTGTATCTTACATTGAATGTCATCGCCCTGAAGTCTATACCAGGGCCATCTAGTAAATTACCTTGATTGTCAACGCCATGAAGTCTATACCAGGGTCATCGTGTAACTTACATTGAATAGCAACGCCCTGAAGTCTGAATCAGGGCCGTCGTGTATCTTACATTGAATGTCAACGCCCTAAAGTCAATACCAGGGCCATCGTGTAACTTACTTTGAATGTCAACGCCCTAAAGTCAATACCAGGTCAATCGTGTAACTTACTTTGAATGTCAACGCCCTAAAGTCAATACCAGGGCAATCGTGAAACTTACCTTGAATATCAACGCCCTGCAGTCTATACCAGGGCCGTCGTTTAACTTACCTTGAATGTCAACGCCCTAAAGTCAATACCAGGGCAATCTTGTAACTTACCTTGAATGTCAACTCCCTAAAGTCAATACCAGGGCAATCGTGTAACTTACTTTGAATGTTAACGCCCTAAAGTCAATACCAGGGCAATCGTGAAACTTACCTTGAATGTCAACGCCCTGCAGTCTATACCAGGGCCGTCGTGAAACTTACATTGAATAGCAACGCCCTGAAGTCTATACCAGGGCCATTGTGTAATTTACATTGAATGTCAACGCCCTGAAGTCTACATCAGGGTCATCGTTTAACTAACCTTGTATGTCAACGCTCCGAAGTCAAAACCAGTGCCATCGTGTAACTTACATGGAATGTCAATATCCTGATGTCTATACCAGAGCAGTTGTGTAACTTACATTGAATGTCAACATACGGATGTCTATACAAAGGCAATCGTGTTTCTTACCTTGAATGTCAACGCCCTGACATCTATACCAGGGCAATCGTGTCAGGTTTATTGAATGTCAAGGTCACAAGAAAGTCTATAATAGGGCCATCGTGTCACGTATATTGAATGTCAAGGTCATGTCAAGTATATACTTGGGCACTTTGTCACCTACATTAAATATCAATGTCAGATATCCCCCTGTCACGGTGTCATGGGTATTGCATTTCGAAATCTTGACAAATGCCGTTATGCAGAACACCCACAAGGACAGTAAGAAAACATGACACCCTCACGAGTATTACATATTCTTACTCTATTTCACAGAGGAAGTTCTGTTTCCGTTCACACGAGTTATCATTCCAGTTGTACTTCTCATGGTGAAGGAGGTCCATACAATCTTCTCCGCGTTTTCCTAAACTGTTTGGTTCTCCCGGATACCATTTTTGGAACGTCTGTGACTTAATTGGTGTCCCGTCGTCCGCCCATATCCATTCTCCTTCTATTAGTAGGTCTGTCCCATCAACCCACACGCCATCCGATGCGGCTGGATAAGTACATAGAAAAGCGTGCACTTAGAACGACGGACATAACAGTACACTAGGGAATCTTCAGACGGACAACTTTCTGTTGGAAACTTTGAGGATTCTTTAATATATGATTGAATAAATCGTAAATGCAGTTGCCCTGTATCTACATCAGTATGAAATTGATTTTTAAGGATCCCCATACCACTTCCAAAATCTGTAAACATTCGTCTTCCCTGCATTGCTATTGCATTTGATATATCATTTCAGAAAAGAAAACCGTACCTTGCGGGACATTTTATAAAGATTCGAACCCTGGACTATCGTTCTAACCGATTGAGCAACCTGGTCAGCGGAAGTGTTCTTGCCCAACTGTGCTACAGTAATAGCCTAACGGAAGTTAAAGGGAGGTTACTGTTAATAGGAAAAACTACAGCGCAGCTGGGCAGGGATCCATAATTAAAATGTAGGATTAAAATCAATCCTTTTAACATTTATGATGATATGACACACAGTTCCCTCTAAACATATTCGATTATGCGAGGAAGCGCATCTTAGAAGAATATCTATAATCATATATGTTAAAAAGAGGCATTTTAAATATTCATATTTCTGAATGGTTTCTTTTCGATTATGAAACATTTGGATTTGAAATAAAGTATTTAACTAAATGGTGGAGCAGCCGTTTTTGCAGAAACAAAGTAATGTATTCTATGGTTGCCATTTTTGTCAGCCCTTAAACGTCAATCAGAAAAACCAGTCGGGAGATTTTAAAACAATTTGAATTTAAATTTATGCAGTGATTGATCCCAACTACGCTTACAATATGACGGAAAGATGTAAATATTTACGTATACTAGTATTTGTTGCAACTGGTTTAAAACAAGATTTTACTTTGTAGGGTTATCTAAGGGCGGTACAGCAGAAAGGTGAATATAGGCTTGATTACGTTTTAAACCGTTTACTAACAATATATCTTAAGTAACTAAAAAGTATGTATAGTCATTCAATAGATTGTTTACTTACCCGGGTGCCATTCTCTTCTGAGTAACCCTTCAATGAAAGTCTGCTCCCGTTCTGTCTCGATAACAGCCAATTTGCTTTCAAACAGTTCGCAATAGGTCTGGTAAGGGGAAAAGTTGTACACATCTTACTAACATATTGCTATAAACATGTATTTATTTAAAAGGTTTTTTTCTAGGGACTGTACGAAATATAAAGATATACAGAATATATAGAAGTATAGAAAACACAATTTTACGAGAAGATTTTGTGGTTCATAAAATTCTTCATAAAGTATAAGGTTAACACAGGAATTGGTCGATGTGATGTTAAATGGTAGTCTCACCAAAGATTCTGCCCAGGTGGCAAGGACGCTGGAGAAAAACTTGTAGCAGGAGTCGTCGTGTCTGGTATAACCGTTAGGACATTCGCCAAGGACTGGAAAAGAGAAAAATACACACAGAGTTGTTTTTACATTTCACGTGGTCGTCATCAATAAAATAACAAAATATGTAGTATCAAAGTAGATATTTACAACTAATGAATATAAATTACAAACCTGACGCGACAAAAATGAAAATCAAACAAACAGAAATCCTGTTAGCCATTTTTGTTTGTGAGCTCTAGAACTGCACGCAGAGACTACGGGATAGTCAGGCAGCTGTCTAAGACAGGAAGGCGTGGGTATGGAAGCCAAAACGCACCACCTGAAGATGAGTTACATAGAGAACATTTTTCAGATTTATTGATTTTAAGGTAATGTGAACGAATTTATTCTAGCGATAATTGACATTGTTCTGTTTTGCTGTTATATGCTTGATCGCCAATTTCCTTTACGGTTGTTCACCTACTTTATTTTTTCATTTTTTATTATGTACTAGCAATATATTCATGATTTCGTTTTATGCTAATGTCAGAGTATCTGTCCATTTCAAAATTTAGGTTTGAAAAATGTATAAAATGATTTTTATAAAACTTTTTGAAAACAATGTACGAGAGTGAAAGTTCTATTTTACCCAGTGTGACATCTGACGTTATCCCCAAAATGGACATGTGTCAATCTAAATAAAACAATAACAATATAACAATAGACTTGCGATGTTATTCAGGAATATATTCAATGTCAACAATAACCTGGTCTACATTTGCAATGTTCATTGAACATTTGCCACTCACTGTTACCGTATCGAGTTGCCTGGATATTGGAACTTGAGATAAGGATATCGGGACGATGTCTGGATAGAAAAAGATAGTCCAACCATGTACGCTTCAGGAGTAGCGGTTGTATTGGTGTTCATTGTTGGACAAGGTACGTGTGTTAAATTGTTTTAAATGTCAATTTTGTTTGTCGGCGTTGACTATTTTCCTAATTTCGTTACCTTGAGAATTATTAGAACATCGTCGACATTTAAGTGACATTCCATATAAGGTTTGGTGTCATGAATGACTCACCTCGAGGAGATAAACAAACGAAATGTCTGGTGGTACGACTTTCTCCTGACAGATACGAAAAAATACCATTTCTTGAGAAAAACTAATTTATAGTTTTTGTATTTAATTTTACATTTTATGCTTTAAATTATTTAAATATTTGTTTTGTGTTTATCTTATTTTCTATGTTTAAATTATTGTTTTTGATTTTTGTTTTCATTGATACAATTTGTTATTTTATAGCTTCTAATATGCTACAAATATTCAAAATTTCTGTACGTTTGTTTTTTTTCATTTTAAGAAAATATTAGACGTTGCTCGTTTAATCATGTCATGTCATAAAGAAAAAATGGGTCTGATTTCAACAATATGAGCTGCGAAGAAAAATATATAAAGAATCATCAGGTCGAATTTATGGATAGATATTTTTAGCATCGTTTAAGATTTTATTTCATTGCTTGGTACGCGGTAAGATTACTAAAAATCACTATATCATCTTTAATTTGGCATACTTCCACAATACTGTTATTAAAATGTTTCTTCGTGTATTTTTCATTGTTGCCATGATTTCCAATTTACATTTGCCCGCATGAAAGAAATTTGAATATTGAGTCAATTTTGTCACGTTCTTGCATTTGTTTTAAAATGAAGAGCATGTACAAGCTTAATGTTAAAGAAAAATATTAATGCATTGAAAATCAGTTTTTAGGAAAAATGTAATGTTTGTTAGCTCGTTAGAAAAAAATGCAAAAATTCACAGTTTTTGATCAGGTTTCTATGGCAGACATAACTGAAAAGACAAATATTTTCATTACAATATCTGTTCCGTCAAAATGATATATAATAAATGTTGATGGACTAACGGCCTAAACTTTGCCAAGTTCTTTGTTTTACTCTTTGGAATTTAGGAAATAAGGAAGTGTACGCTAGCTGACCATCAATGGCGATGGTGTTATTTAATACTTTTGTTAAATAAATATATACAACTGATTACTTGCCATAATTTTTATCTTGTATATAATGAATTTCATGACATTAGAAGTAACACTACCCAGCAAATAATAACTCGAGGTAGCGTTTAGATAAGGGATGTAATTCGTTGATATTTCACTCACCAGTTATTGTGTAATCTGTTCCAAGTGGCTGCGGACTGCCCCAATGGTTTCGTCACCAACGGTACCTCCTGTTATCTCTTCTCCATCCTTCAGGCGTCCTGGATACAGGCCATGGTAACAAAACTTAGGATTGCATTTCTCGAGAAGTAAATTCAACTATGATTCAAGTTATTTTAATATCTTTTGAAAACTGTACAATCAGTAACCAAAATCGTTTTGCTAAGACATTAGCCTCTATTAAAATGAAATATTTTTTTCATGAAAACTGAAATTGGAAATCAAAAAGTTTGAAATATTAAAAATAAAATACGTCATCAAGTTCAAGGTTTGATGTTTAACAGAAAATTTGCACTGTACACGGGGGTGAGCTTGCTACGGTGGAATCAGCACAAGAGGAAGAGTTTCTCGAGTCCTACATACGCAGCGTTTGGAACGGATGTGAGTACATGTGAATTATCCTCACCGGAGTAACATACATGAAGTAAACATGTATATACTTACTAGTACAAGCTTCGCTGAAGTTTCACTCCAGTGGTGTACTGCGTGACATTTCGGACTGAGGAAGACGTTTTTCTAATATTTGGGACAAATATGTAAGGACACTTTTCTGTGTTATCATCACGTTACTTACTAGACAGGGACAGTTTTAGACATAGCAGGACCCTGCAAAATAAATCTACAATTATATTTGTCCCACTGATTAAGTAGGAGTTCGTCTTTGATCCCTGTCAAATCCTTCAACTCATTCTTTATTCTCTTCTCTCATCTTCCTATAATGTCTTATCCTGGTGGATGGAACTATTCGGTGGTACATTAAAAAACGCACATAAAACCACTCAAACAACCAACCAAACAACCAACCAACCAAACAACCAACCAAACAACCAACCAACCAACCAAACAAACAAACAACCAACCAAACAAACAACCAACCAACCAACCAACCAAACACACAATTAATATTTGATCGGTCCATGTCCATAATTGATCACAGTGACATTTCAAATACTTTTCACATGAAACGTTTAGCAGATGAATAGTGCGGAAACAACAGCCTCACAATGATATTAATGCAGAAGATACATTGGAATACGATAAATAAGATTTGTACTTTTCTTTAAATGAACTTTGACGTATAGTTGCAGTTAAAGCTGGACATCTAAATTTTATACATAAAAATTAAATAGTTCAAGTATTCAAAATTGTGACACTTTGATAAGAAATATCTTAACAGTCTCATTATTCTTTCCTACTTATATGCTTAATGTTCAAACATTTCATAACGGATAACATTTTGAATTTGTTGAATCATTATGGATAATAAGGTGAAGAGGCTAAGCAAAACCAATTCTATGAGATATTTGTACACTTAATAAATAATGTGTTGAGGAGACCATTTAAGATTTTGGTAAGCCTTTTGCTTCTTAGTTTTCAATTATTTGTTTCAGAAAGGCTTATTGCTGTTTCCATGTTCTAATTTTCGTTATAAAATAACAAACTTACGTCACACTTCTATAACTTTTAATTAAAAAACAAAAGCCTTATCCTCACCAATGTGCCAATCATACAATAATACACAATAATGACAATATACCTTATACACATACCTTATTTTCACTATTGGCAAAGACCGAGATGACACTTAACGGCAAACAATGTGGTCCAGTGTTATAAACATATTATATTGTGTGACTACAGATGTCAAAAGTAGGTTCATCTTGTTTTGTTAATTTAATTATTTAATGTGTGCGACCATTCGTTCTATCTCAGGGAACCAGACGGATGGGATATGGCTAGGAGGTACAGATCTAATAGTAGAAAACGAATGGATGTGGGCGGTGTCCAAAGAGCCTTTTGGTGAATTTGTCCGATGGGCCCCAGGAGAGCCAAACTCTATCAACAGAAACGGTGAGGACTGTCTGGACCTTCTGCCTCACAAGAATTTCCACTGGAACGATGAAAACTGTGGCTCCCTCCTCAACTTCGTCTGCGAACGCAGGTCAGTCTAAATCGTGTTTCCTGCTAACGATTTGCACTCTCTCCATTCCCCATTACTACTCATGACAGACAGACAGACAGAGTTAGTTGTGTTTTCTCAAGCGTTTTTTTTTTATCAGACTTAATCTCTCCATCAAATTGCATTACCGCTTATCTTTTATATTCTTTTGATATTATGGACAATGTCACATTTGTAATAATTACTTTTGAAACATGTAAATGTTTATGACAAATAGTTCAATGTATGGCTGTTTTTAATCCCTTGTTTAAGTTAGAAAATTAACATATTTTGATGTATCAAATATCGTTTTGTCTTCGAAGTAAAATATCATAAATTACATTACCTGCTCGCCAAAGAAAAACAATCAACAACACAAAGAATCAATGCGTGGTAGGACTTATCTTTCATTCAATACAACATCTTCAAGTGAACTTACAATGTATTCAAGGGCATTGTTTAATGACTGAGACCAAAACCAATCTTACTGCCTGACTTACTTAACTCGGCCTGCTCACCAACACAATATTCGAATTCCTTTGTTTTGCACGATTTAAAGAATTTAAGTTTTTCCTCAGTTTTGTAACGATCACAACTAACTGGTGGTGTACATTTATGTTTCAGTCTGTTGGAGGGTTACATCCCACCCAGTGTGTTAGGGTAGACACCGGTTATACGTACTGAGATGTGATATTTTGACAATAAAGTTCAACAAATCATTGCTCTTGTTTCCGTCCTAAGTCTCGTTATAAATATATCTGTAGTAGTTTCTGTATTGCAGACGTTCATTGTCTAATATAAGGTCATTCACGGTTTGGTGATTAAATGAGGCGAATAGTGTGAGAAACCTTACAGAATCGGAGGGCCTCTATATTTTTTATTTTCTCCCATCTGTTTTTTTTTCGATTGTGTGTCCGTTGGAGCCTCTGGTAAGTCCGTTGTCAGATTGATGTGCCCCGGCTAGAGTGACATGTTATACCTTGTCGATACCTACAACATTTTAGTGCAATCACACTTAAAGTAACCCTCATTAGCTGTGTACACCCGTTTTCATCTGACCATAGCTGTTGCGAGGACACAAAACCTCGAACAAACAAGGGGGGGGATCAGTCAGGGCTGAAGTGTGCATACAATCAAACTGCTATCCAATACTGATAATGCTAACCCAAAATGAATTACTTCCAATGGAAATTAAACAAATGTTTGTCCAAAATGTGATTTCCCTATATAAACTATTAAACTATAGTAAAGTTTACCCCCTCCCCAGGGGGAAACGTGAGACCCCAGGGTCAAGAAATTCACAATTTTGGTAAAGCACCTTAAGACCCTTCCATCTACGAAAAGTATTTGATTCTACCATATCTGGGTCTTGTGTAGAAGATTTTTGAAATTTTAGTCAATTTGACCCTTTTTGGCCCCGCCACTCAGGCCCCGGGGGATTTGGGACCAAACCGGCCACTGTTTTTGTTTTTGTTGACCTGTGGCCATAGAAAGTTTCTGCAAAATTTCATTGAAATTGGTTCAGGGGTTTTGGAAAAGAAGTCGAAAATGTAAATTGTATACGGACGCACGACGGACGACGGACGACGGACGACGCCGGACAAAAGGCGATCGCAATAGGTCACTTGAGGCTTTGTCTCAGGTGACCTAAAAACTAGTATGCGGTCCCAGCTTACTAGTCAGCAGATACCTTTTTCTTGAATATGAAATTTCAGGTTTTTTTGTGCAAATTTAACCAAAGTTTTCGTTAGTTTGCTACTAATTTATATTTAAACCGGAACTAAACCTGACCCTTTAATATACCACGTGACCACCATATCACGTGACTGTTAATCCGGAAACTTGCACATATGAATCTATGAATAGGTAACATTTTTGAACAAACTACACACTGTCAAGGTTTTAAAACAATTTTAGTTCTAGATTTCATAACATTCTATACATGTATCATCAAATAAGTGATGATTAGATTTAAATAAAATTTGAGTCCCTTATTCATTTGATTTTAACAGATCGCCACATCAATCGGGAATGGTTGGCACTTTCCGTAAACGAGAAAATATGTGTTTACGGAAAATTCCGACGGTTTCCGAATGATCGCCAAATAGGTGATGACAATGATGGGAACTAACTCTCACTTAAAACTCTCAAACATGTCAAGCCGACACCAATTATGATTTCCTGTAATGTGGTAACGTTGTTCATGTCATTGACAGGGTTCCGGGTAAATTGCATGAAACACGATTATGTTTCTGTTCCAAATACTTGGTTTGTAAACTTAACGATAAATGATGCAATTGCCACGCACACATAGACGAATCTGTTGAAAGATGATAGCAGACCAATCCATTGTTTAATACACAGGTGAAGATTCTATCGGCGTTGAAGGTTGAAAAGTATCACACGACCTTTAAGATGTGTTCGTAACATAAGGACGATTTTTAGTTTTAGTATGTTTATTTGGATAATGGATATTGCAATTTAATTATGTAATTATAGTTCAGTGAATTGTGAAAATATTCATGTAGCACAACCAGTAAGTGTTTCGTGCTTCATAAATATTTTCACAATCCATGCTTACCAACACGAAGAAAATGTTTAGAAATAGTTCATTGGATATTTCCAAGTCTATCTTTATATTCACAAATCATCCAAAACCAGATTATAGCTATGCTATAGCGAAATTTTTATTGATACGGAAACACAGCAATACAAAATACTACATTCTACATAGCTCCTTACCAGATACATCCGTATCACAAGCACTATACTACACGTTAGTTAAGATACATCTTACACTTTAACTAGAAAAGAGTTTTCGTTTATGTGCGCACGCACTGATAGTAAAAAAATTACCAAATCATATTTTTACATCATAGGCATCATTCTTTATAACATACCAAAAACTTCACTAAAACACAATGGAATAATATATTTCTTAAATGTCTTCTTTATCTTCGAATCGTACACAGTTTCTCATTTCCCTTCAATGTTCTACGAAACGTAAACAATGATAGTTCAACGAAAAAATAATACTAGCAAAAAGAACAGTAAATAATTCATTTTCATGTACAGTGTATACATGTATTTATATTGTACAAAAGCTTCCAAAAGTGATTTTTTATTGGCATTCCTTACAAAAAATATCTCTTTCGATTAAACTTTCGGATATGAATAAAAAGGATTGTATTCCCTACCTAAATTTTGTTCCGGTAAAATAGTGACTCTCAGTAACTTTAATGCGTAATTGTTGACAGATTGTTTAACAACAGATATTAAACTTTGGAAAAATGTGTGGTATTAGAAGATTTTAACATATGATGGCGGATTATATGGAGTCAAAATTCAGTGGGTGTTACAGTCGCACTTCACCGGTTTGGCAGAAGTATGAAATGCACTTATATGCCATTGAACCTGCACAGGTATGTATCAATGAATCTTAATATGTGTCACTAGCGTTGAGTCCAAGTGTTAAAGCTATTAGCTCAAAACCTAAGTAATAAGTAAATAATCTAGTTGTGCGATTCATGAAATAGACACACCTCAATATATCAGTGTTTGTAACTAGTAAGTTATCGTGACTGTAAATCGATAGGAACAGAGACCAAAGTGAACGGCATTGGGCAGCGGTACGCTCCGTCTTCCGCTTCCGTCGATGGTACTCTGTTCACTTCCGGGTTCAGTTTGAATTTCCTCAGTATACTGGTAAAAAATACGTACACGGTCTTATCAGCCTGTGCAGCGAAAGGGCAGCATCTGGGTCCTGAAAAAAGGAAAATATCTTGAAAGCGGCAAGATTACTGAGAAAAGGAGAAAATGTCAAAACGTTGCTATTTAAACGCCAGTGTATTTTTATTCCATCACATTGTTTCAAATATACTGTCCATAAAACATATTTAAGCTATATGAAGCTTCTGTTACATGAAAAGATAGATATAGTGTTTCGATGATATTCACGCAAGCCAATGGCACATACAGTATATATGGAATCGAAAAACCCGAGAACATTTTGTTATTATGTATTTTACTGAACGGATCTGATGTTAATCGCGCGGGTGAAAAGTGTTCTCGGCGATCGATTCGGTACTGAGTACAAAAACCGTGCAAACTTGAATACACAAGGAACCTCAGTTTCGGTCAGTAACAGAGACGGGAGCCCTGGACAGTTTGATAACGAAAGTCTAAAACATGTTGTCATAATAAACATCGATCGAAGAGGAAACAAAGATAAGATAGTCTAAGCTGAATTGAATGTCGTGGGTTGTGTTTACTGTATACAACGCGTCTAATCCTAAAAACGACCCCAATATTACAATCATCAATGAAAAATGAATAATAGATATTTTTTAATTCTAAAGTGAATAGATTTTCGTGGTTTGTGTACATATTATGTACAACGCGTCCAATCCTAAAACATGCCTACTACAACAATCATCAATCAAAGAGGTGACATAGTCTGTGTATATTTTCTAAGTTTAAGTTAAATAGATTTTCGTGGGTTATGTATATATGACTGTTGACGTACATAGTACTTTTATCACATACAAATTAGGTGCCCAGGCACAATGCTTCGATCATTATTTAAAGCAGGTGTCGTAATTTGCGTGTATCGCCATGGATATTACAGTAAAAGTAGTTATTTGTCATCATGGTTAGAGTGTACCTCAGCCATGTTTGAAGGTGTTGTGGTTAGTGTAACGAACCAAGATAAGAAAAGAAAAATATGTCATATTCAGGGACGACGATAGTAATTAATAACGCTGTATTTTGTTCAAGGCCTATGCATATTAATTGCGTAATCGACAAATAGTTAGTGGTTTTGTAATATTACATTATGCTGTATGGATTCAATAGAAAAGAAAATTTTCCACAGCTGTGATTAAGGTGAAAACGGGCTTGTGGTATTCGTGACAACGCCGTTTTTAAATACTGTGAAATCACTAATTTTCATGAGGTTTCCAAATTTCGTTGATTTCGTGGGTAATCTTCATCCAAGAATTCATAGCTAGGTCCACGAACTAATAACAAGTTTGATATAACGCAATTCTCCGGTTGAGTTTGTACACACGTAATTTACGAATTCATGTTACTCCAGAAATGGTGTTTTGTCGGGAAACTACGAAAGAGATCCATCGAAAATATATGGTTTCACAGTAATGCGTTGTGATTTGTGAAGTATTGAGGTTATACGAAAAGATGTTTTGTGAAGTATTGAGGTTATACGGGAAAATGCTTACGTGGTTTGCGTATCTTCTAGGGGTTTAAGGGAGTGGGGATGTACAGGTTTGTAGGTCAATAAAAGTGTATACCAGAGACCATTTATAACATTAGGAGATTCCATGTATGGTTGTTCTGTATTACCAAGGCCATAAGGAAAAAAGGTGTCGTTGGTTGTGAGCTGACAGCTGGAATCCAAAAAGTGTTCCGGTCGGAACTCCGTCGGACGCTTCCAGTAAGATGTGTCCATGTGTGAGGAATATAGGTGAAAGAGAACCATGTACCCACTCGGTATCTTGTACCCTCCTAACTCTACGTCATCGGTTGTGGTATGGGGCACGCCAAGGGGAACTGCAAAAATAAATAGATAAATAAATACATGTTAACACCGTTAAGGTACACGTCACATGTCATTTTATATGATCGAGATAAGACGGATTTTTTTTCCATTCATTACAATTTCCATATTTACTACTTGGAGAACTTTAAAACTAGATGGCGCTAATAACGCCTGTTTGTTTGTTTTTTAGTATTTTTTAGTATTTTTTTTGTTTGTAAGTGGTTTGATAAAAGGTGGCAAGAATGAATATATTCATACTTTCAAAGCAAAACTTTACGCTTTGCACTCTTCTTTAATAACATAATAGCAACAACACGTAATAACGGGTGAATTAAATAGTCTTCTTCCAGTAAATTCAACAAAAAAGTTGACGAACCAAAATTTGATCAATGGCTAGTTCCGTGCTCATATTTCGTTCGATCTTGAAAGCGTCGTAAAATCAGTTACTGGTCTTCTATAAGAATATACAGAGAAGGCTATACACCCGTCACATTTTGTTAATCTTTCTGTTTATAAAAGAGCCATTTTACTACCAGAATGTTTGTAAACCTACAGACGTTGCTGATGCGCTGGACCTCCCGAAGCGTTGCCATAACAAATGGAACCTGATCACGATCCTGCCAAGTCAGGTCTCGGGTTTTAGAAACCTGTAAAAATCATCAAAATCTTTAAGTTGAATAAAGACAAATTGACAAAAAAAATGTATCTTTAATATAGTGTTGCATTTTTGCTAATGACTAGAAATGGAATGAGTGTGTGCATGTGTATGGAAAAATGAACTGTAAATGTATTATGTACTGTTGAAAAAAAAAGACAAAGAAAAAAGACAAATTGACAACGAAATACGAATTATTGTGGGAGGTGCAAAGACCACATGTACATAGACCAGCTAAATGTATGTCACTATATACTATATACCTTTAACAAGATTACGTTCATAACATAACAAACTATCTGCAAAGGACCTGAGTGTGTCATCTGTGGTTTTAACTTCCACTGATTAGCTCTGAAGTAATTCAAAAGAATTTTCCTTGAGTGAAGTGCAAATTTGTTCCAGAGGACTGTCACGTGGTGAATGGTCGCCACTTGCTCAAAAAAAGAACTATATACTGTGAATACTCGTGTGATTTGAATGTTTCGGTACACTTCCAGTTCTGTGATGAGTGTATATATTGTGAATACTCGTATGATTTGAATGTTTCGGTACACTTCCAGTTCTGTGATGAGTGGTATTTATTGTTAATACGAGTATTCACAATATACTACTCATCACAGAACTGGAAGTGTACCGAAACATTCAAATCACACGAGTATTCACAATATATACTTTCTAAAACAATATCAAACTAAAGGTGCCTTCAAAAGAAACTTAAATGCAGCATATAACGAAATGTATTCAGAGCACTCGTGTCATTGTGTCAATTAAGTTGTATCTATCTATGAATGGACGTGTGGATTTTTGAATACACGCACGTGTTTGTGAGTACAAATCCCTCTGACGCATGTGTTTGTGAGTACAAATCCATCTGACGTGTGTGTTTGTGAGTACAAATCCCTCTGACGCATGTGTTTGTGAGTACAAATCCCTCTGACGTTTGTGGGTGTGAATACACATGTCTCTGTGTAAAATACCTTATGAATATCATGTCTGCACATCGTCTGTACTTCTGGATAGCGCACCATATACAGGAGTGCCCAAAGGAGAGTGTTGACCGTCGGCTCAAGTCCTCCCACCATAACGTCTACCAGTGTCTGTATCAGGATATCGTCTGGGATAGAGAGGATTAGTTAAAAATGTTTATTGTCCGATTTTTTGTTGGTTTTTGAAGGGGGTAAGGGGCGATGGGTGGGGGTGGG
>NW_018404893.1:495684-496160 GCF_002113885.1 Mizuhopecten yessoensis | reverse complement strand
ATCGTTTGGGATAGGGGGATTAGGGTATAATGTAAATTGTATGATGATATCGTCTGGGATAGGGGGATTAGGGTATAATGTAAATTGTAAGATGATATCGTCTGGGATAGGGGGGATAGGTAAAATGTAAATTGTATGATGATATCGTTTGGGATAGGGGGGATAGGTAAAATGTAAATTGTATGATGATATCGTCTGGGATAAGAGGATTAGGGTATAATGTAAATTGTATGATGACATCGTTTGGGATAGGGGGATTAGGGTATAATGTAAATTGTATGATGATATCGTCTGGGATAGGGGGATTAGGGTATAATGTAAATTGTAAGATGATATCGTCTGGGATAGGGGGGATAGGTAAAATGTAAATTGTATGATGATATCGTTTGGGATAGGGGGGATAGGTAAAATGTAAATTGTATGATGATATCGTCTGGGATAAGAGGATTAGGGTATAATGTAAATTGTATGATGAC
>NW_018404893.1:492961-493159 GCF_002113885.1 Mizuhopecten yessoensis | reverse complement strand
GGTATAATGTAAATTGTATGATGATATCGTCTGGGATAGGGGAATAGGTTATAATATAAATTGTATGATGATATCGTTTGGGATATCGTCTGGGATAGGGGAATTAGGGTATAATGTAAATTGTATGATGATATCGTCTGGGATAGGGGGAATAGGTATAATGTAAATTGTATGATGATATCGTTTGTGATAGGTGGA
>NW_018404893.1:492758-492895 GCF_002113885.1 Mizuhopecten yessoensis | reverse complement strand
AATGTAAATTGTATGATGATATCGTCTGGGATAGGGGGAATAGGTATAAAATGTAAATTGTATGATGATATCGTCTGGGATAGGGGGAATAGGTATAAAATGTAAATTGTATGATGATATCGTCTGGGATTGGGGGA
>NW_018404893.1:412820-490445 GCF_002113885.1 Mizuhopecten yessoensis | reverse complement strand
GGGATAGGGGGAATAGGTATAATGTAAATTGTATGATGATATCGTGTGTGATAGGGGAATATAAAGTTTATCATCTTGGATAGAAGGGATAGGAACATAACACAAATTGTACCAAGGTAAGGTAGGAGGGATTAGAAGGGTACTTATATTGTAGCATGGTTTCTTCGAGGAAAGAAAAAGATACAAAGTCGCCTATGAAATATCGGAGTAAAATCATAATGGTCATTATGCTAGAGGGAATGTCTGATTCGTTTAAGCAACCAATGAAAATCCTACAGATTTACTGTGTACCATTTCAATGAAATTGAGCTTGAACACAAAATCCATACTTGAGCACGAGAACGGTTTCATGACCACGGGCCCTGGTTCTGCAGGGAATCGGGAAGGGGAACATTTGTTCGCGTATTTCGATCAATTTAATAATGTAAGCAAAACATTTTCCATGGAACTTGTATGTTTGGAAATGGAAGAGTGGAACCTGTACCGGGGAGGACTGGGTCGCCTTTTCGATCAACGTTGGACTTCAGCCAGAAATCGACAAAGTGGCGAAGGTCGGTAGCCATGAAAGTGTCCTTCTCTTTGACCAACGCCTTGGTTAGGAACGCCTTCAGCTGGTTACTGGATGACGTCATAGAATGCAGCTGTTAATTTGAGCAGAAAAAAAATATAGTTGTTATTATTAAAATTTTAATATAAAGATCCCCGTACCATTGCAAAAATACTCTAACTAGGCATTGCAAACTGATTTGTTTCCCGGCATGACTTTAGCGTTAATAAATCAATCCTGAAAGGAAAGCTTTACTTTGCAGAATGCGGAACTTTGATAAAAAAAAAAGTAATAGAGTCATATTAAAAAAAAAAAAAGTTGTTATGAGAGAAAAAATCAGCATCGCTAGACCAAGATTCGAAACCTGAACTTCAATTTGTTCTACTTTTGATCTAACCAATTTAGCTACCTGATCTACGGAAAGCTCCTGGCCCAAATATGTCGTTTTTTAAATACTTTCTCTCTCCGGATTCGACCGGGTTTTGGATATACATTTCACGTGTACTTCCAGTGTACATCGAAAATCTGAGAGTTTCTCAAAACAATATGCAAAATAATCTGGTATGCGGTTCCAGACTGCATATCTAATATTAGGGAGCTTTTCAAGAGACATCCCTTTTTAGGATGTAAAATTTTAACCATTTTCGTCGACGGTGTTGATTGCTTCTGTTTTACTTTAACACCGGAAGTATACATGTATGACTACTTAATACACCTTGTGACTGCCAAAATCATGTGACTTTTCCCCCGGAAACTTGTTTCTCAGAAACGACCTATTGCGCTCAAGTTATATCAAGAACGACATGAAGGGGAGGTAAATATATGTTTACGAAATTCTCTTAGTATTTTATCTGCGGACAGGACAGGAATTGTTTACCATGATTGGGCTCCCTCGTACGAAAACCCGATGAAATGAAGTACAGTTTTTATACAGTGCTCGGATGACTTAGATTCAAAATAATTTTAATTTGATTATAATAAAAAGTCGTTTTACGATTTTATGTATCGTTTACATTGCATCTGCTTTTTATAACAAAACCATTTAACAACCTTTTTAATAGCCTTTTATAAAATTTGAAATTAATATATTTGTGAATCTACGTGGAATGTGGACAAAACATTTAGAACTGACGTCGTAAAGTTGCAACACCAAAGGTCAGTCATAATGTTATATATATATACGTACCTTGGATGACGACGTAAACAGGCTGGCAAAGGGGAGATAATTGTGGGGGAACTTTATTGGCGAGATGTTGCACACGGGTTTCAAGGCATTAAGTAATCCTCTTCCTTCTTCCCTGTCGGTGTCATATCTGATTTAACAAAATAGTCATATACAAATATTTATTTTTTACAATATGTATATATAGTATCGTACTGCTGGACTGTACCAGTTTCTAGACGGTAGTGTTTGGCTCTGTGGGACGTATCTTGTCCGATGCGCCAAAGCATTAAAACAACAAACAACTATATCTCTACATGTGAGTAGTAACAGAGTCATATGTATGATAGTGATTACCTGGCGTGGTATTATCACTTCCCTGATTCACGGGGTTTTAAAAAATAGCTATCTTTGGATGAACAATGAACAGAGACAGATAAACAGATACAGCTAAGATAACCATTACCAAAGTGCGCCGTATGAGCGAGCAGCGGATGGCGGTGTGTTAATGATATAAATACCGCCGGACAGGACATTTCAACTAAAGGTGTACGTTTAATAATAATTTCTGATATTATTTCCTATTTACTGTAGTTCAATAATAATTCTGTTCTAATTTTAATACAATTCGGAGAGATTTGGTGACATGCGATTTTTGTAAGATTTGAAGTTCTAACATTGCATCGTACCGTTAAGTTGACTTCAAGACGGGTTCAGTCTGCAACACAGCATTCTTATACTGCCATTTATTTCTCAATGCGACTTTGGCATTGTAAAGGGGTTGTCCAATAGAATCAAGAAGATATATAAAAGAATTGATTAGCGAATTTTGATATATATTGGCGATTACCAAAGAGTCAAATGAAACAAGTGTAGTTTACTATATAAATCAATAGTTGGAGGGGTAATTTAAAGATGTAGTGCTGCTACAGAATATGTTACCAAAACGGTCGTTAGATATCGTCTTAGAAACTGAGTATAAGTTTTGATATCTACATTTGCATGTCATTGTCACTAGATAACCTACTTGAAAGCTGTGCCATTGATAGGACTTTCAATGATATGTACCACGAGACACAATTCTAAGCCAAACAGCATGCGACAATACGCTGTTCCAGTTATTGAACGTTCAGGTTGTCGATAAGGCGGAAATTTTAAAGTTAAAATTTAATGTGTAACTTAAAAAAAACGTGAAAGGCAGAGAAAACGTATATATGAGCATTAACAGTTTGTATAAGGCATTTATGATCTGTTTGAATGACACACCTTTAAAAGCAAAAAGTTCGTTTGCAAGGCTATGCCATTCAATTAGATCATGACCGCCATACAAAACAGTTTAATGCTAAAAATATAACATGAATAGTGATTGATATAAAAAAAAGTTACAACCTGGATATTTTGATAAATGTGAGCAACATACATGTATATGTATGTCATTTCGTAAACAATGCTTTGCTACTATTTAGCAGGAAACTTCTTAGATAAGTTTCGATTAGATAGAATACCTTTACCGGATAAAATATGTGAAAAGTTTCCTATAAGAACGCGTTTTTCTGACTGTGCTCAGATTTTACATCTCCTCAGTTCCGTCCTTGCTGCCAAATATATTTGACCTAGTGGTTCAGTTAGTATGGCTTATTCCAAGTCCTATTTCCTATCAACTCATCTAATTCGCAGACAGATAGCCATACGTTTAGACATTTTTCGCCGCCGGCTGTCGCCATTCTTGTTAACCTAAACGGACGACAGGAAGTACGCACGAGGTATATATCTTGTCTTTTTACCGGTGAAATATCAGAAATTATGAATTTAGATTTTTTTTTATACATTCTCTGCAGTGAAAGCAATTCGTACAATAAAGGATATCACTTTAAGTATTTACCAATCAGAACAGTACTTTGTATTTACTGTTTTAAAGTCACATTTTCCCGTCAGGTGCAGATGAAGCGACAGCAGATTTTGTTTTTTCGTAAACCTTCACTAGAAACGCTAGAATATTTTCTCATTATTCATTCATATCTCGCAAAACCTTATTGTCAAGCGTGATGTCATTAAAATATGGCGTCAAATAACTTTTAAATCCTGAGCCATTTTACACAATAATATTTTCGTGTAATAAGTAGAAAGTTTAGCGCTTACTTAACACGTTAAATTCCGTATTTGTTTATTTCGTATGGCAGATTCGCACTCGTGAAAAGTAATATGTCAAACTAGTGAAACAAAAAGGAACCATTCAGATCGTAACTTTCTTGACAAAAAAAAAAAAAAATGGAAAATAAACATCCCGCAAAATCTTAACGAATTTCAGTATGACTACTACCAGGCTGTGCTGAGACTATGCACTCTGTCGGACTTTTCTCAAGCCTGAGAGTCGACATGTCTTTGTGTGAACGGTAAACACTTAAGTAAGTAACTGCCTGTGTATAAACATGCAAGATAACAGCACGGCCCAAATGAATGTCAGAACTATTTATATCACGTGGTAGTTACCTTGCTAGTGTTAATCCGACTATTTACCATGACAACGCAAATTTTTATCAATGTGTTGGGTAAATGTACAAATCTGTTTGTTCTCTTAACAAGAATAAAGCTCCTACACATTTAACAAGAATAAAGCTCCTACACATGAACTCGTTAGTGCGAAAATCTGTATATGTTTCGGAATTTTGGAATCCGAATGATGTAAAAAAAAATCCGGAAACCAATAAATGTATGGATTATAAGTTTATAGTACGCCATGTATTGAATCGGTGACATTTTTTGCATTCCTCCATGTTTTTTTAACTAAAGTACATTGTAGAATTTTTTTAATCCGAACATTTTCAGCACATTAAAAATTGATCAATCAAAATAAAATTTAAAAATATTGAATTTCCGTAAGTATGTACACTTATTTATTTTATTAGTATGTAGTACAGATAATGGTAAGCTAAAAGACTTACTCACCTCTGACCCAACAGAAACCCGCATAAGACATTGAGGACGGATTTAGTAAGGATCGCCCTAGGGTTGAGTGGAGTACATTTCTCCGCATATATTTCATTGGCAAGGGAAATCGCCTCGTCATGAATGCTTTCCTCGAAGCCGCCTCCGCCAAGCCAAGGGTGTCTCACTGACGTGTCGACAAGGTCATGAACTCTGGTCCAATGGTCACCATCACTCCATAGCAACCCTAAAAACAGCAACAAGAAATATAACATACTCATGATCATCCATTTTAATCCATAACAACCAGGGATAAATAACACATACGTCTGTTATAATCCATAGCATCCACAAACACAGTAACCCGGATTAGCTGATACATGCACATGTATCTGTTATAATCCATAACAACCCTAACACAACTGCGGGAGTAAGAACACATTTATCTGCTATAACCCATAGCAACCATAAATATAGCAACCGGAAATAACTCACACATTGATCTGTCATAACCCATTAGCAACCATATATAGAGCAACCGGGAGTAGATAACACATGTATCTGTTAAATCCATAGCAACCTTAAACACGGCAGCTTGGAATGATACATTTAACACATGTATCTGTTATAATCTATAGCAACCATAAACACAGCAACCGGACATATTGCAAATCAATTCCTAAACACAGCAACCGGAAATATAACATACTCCTCCATCATAATCCATAGAAACTCTTAACACAGCAACCAGGAATGAAACACGCTTATCTCTTACACTATATATCATCCACATCATCAATATACCTAACCAACCGAAATATAACACCCACATACATATAACCCATAGCAACCATAAACACAGCGATTTCGGGATACTTGTATAGTCTAGATCTTTTTAGATCAACTCGGCCAGGTATTCTTCAGATTATTATATGACGCGGGCGACAGTTTAGCGACGGGAAGGTCATTTTTATCAAAAATTCAACACAATTTGTTTGCCTAAAACAGTTTCGAAATGGGCACTAGATTGGGTACTGGTGAAATGTTCATATAGATGTTCCAACCAGACAAACTTTTTTACTTTTGACTTTAAACATATTTTATTGTCCAAATATTGGCACAAAAGGATCAGGCACAAGTTATTTCAACTTATGAAGCCGTCTCCTATTAACATAACAAATTTACAGACAAATGATGGCACAAATAATTATAAATTCAATTTTTAAAACAAGTCAATTTTTCACGGGAATAAACATATATAAGCATAAAGTTCAAAATCTTCCGCTGGATTTAATGAATTTTTGCACATGATCAAATAAGTAATAATTTTCCTCCAAAGCCAACAACTCATTTCCAAATAATAGTAGTTTTAAACTTATTTGTGTATTTAAATTACTTAAAACTTGAAACATGTCAGTACGAACAGTTGCATAACGTTGGCACTCAAAAAAGAAGTGATATGCGTTTTCACAATGATGTAAACAATTTGGACAGTGTGAGTCAGTAACTAAGTTTGCAAGGAATAGGTCATCTTTAAGAGAACTGCATTTATGTCTTAACCTGGTATGTATAATATTTAGTTTTCTTTCGCCATACTTATAATAGCAAGGTTGACTAGTAGGAATATTTTGGGATAGAGCGAATTTAAAGGAGGGAAGAGGTAGAGACTTTATACTTTCGTCTAAAGAGTTCCAGTTTCTTAAAGCGGAGGGTAGGAAAGATTTGTTAGTAGTAGAAAGCCGATAATTCGGAACCCTGTATCTGTCATTGTTTCGTAAAACATATCGATTGATGTCACCTACTCTGGGGGGTAATAGATTAGAAAGATAGTTTGGAGTCATATTGTTGTGCATTTTATATATAAGTTGTAATTTTCTTTTAGATCTTCTTTCGGAAAGTAATTCTAGTTCAAATTCTACATATAGAGATTCATTTTTCACATAAGACGGTAATCCGGTTATTATTCTTGCTGCTTCGCGCTGAGCTCGCTCCAACTTTTCTGAATCTAATTGCGAACACCCATCCCAAACCTCGCAAGCATATTCTAAAACAGGTAAAATAAAACATTTGTATATTCTTAATAGTGCGTCTCGTTTTAAAATATACTTAACTTTTCTTAAAACGTTAATTTTTTTCATTGCTGACTTATAAATATCATCGATGTGGTCAGACCACTTTGCATTTGAACTAAAAATAACTCCAAGATGTCTATGCACTCTACTGAAATTTAGAAAAGTACCATCAAATATTAAATCAAGATCTTCATCAATATTATCTGAATTAGATATAAAAACAACCTGGGTTTTGTTTGGATTAAAAGAGACGAGCCATGTTTTTGCCCAATTATTTAATTTTTCTAAATCCCTGTTCAAAACTAGTTCAATTTCTTGACACGAAGAAGAAGATTTTTTAAGGGAGGTATCGTCAGCAAATAGACGTGCTGTTGATTCTAATTCTTCAGCTATATCATTTATATAAATGAGAAAGAGGAGAGGCCCTAGAATTGAGCCTTGGGGAACTCCAGCACCTATCATACCAATATCGGAAGAAGAGTTGTTTATATATACTTTCTGCTGTCTATTACATAAATAATTTTCTATCCAAACCAAAAAATCACCAGAGATACCATAAGATTTTAATTTAACTATTAGGCCTTTGTGCCAGACTCGGTCAAAGGCTTTGGAAATATCACAAAATATCATACAGGTATGTTGTTCCCTTTCAAGGTCTAAACAAATATTATGATAGATTTCTAGTAGCTGATAAACTGTTGAATGACCAGGCATGAAACCGGCTTGGTACTGATAAAAAAAATCATGTTCAAAGAAATAATTATACAAATGCTTAAAGATAACCCTTTCAAATACTTTACCGATCGTAGACAGAAGAGAAATAGGTCGATAATTAGATACTGAATGTCTATCACCTTTTTTAAAAAGGGGCATGACCTTAGCTGATTTCCACATATTAGGAAATGTACAAGTAGATAGGGAGAGATTGAAAAGAAGTTCGAGTGGTTTACAGACTGTATCAGCTGTGTACTTAAGCATATGATGACTAATTCCATCTTCGCCTGATGCTTTCCCAAGCTTTAAGTTTTTCAAATTGTCACAAATTTCAACATGGTCAATAACTATAGAGTTAAAAGAACTATTTGTTTTGGAATGTAATAAAGGCACTTCAATATTTCTATCATCAATATTAGTAATACTACAAAAATATTCATTTAATATATCAGCTTTCCTTTTGTCATCTACAAATAGAAGACCAGAGTTTGGATCTATTAAAGAAGGAATAGAATCGGTGGACCCAGTCTTACCTATTAATTTTTTAATGAGTTTCCAATATTTCTTGGGGTCTCCCGTACAATGATCAATAAGGTCAGTAGCGTTATCATAGAATGAAGCCCTCGCATGCTTTTTCATATTATTTACTCTATTTCTCTGGTTTTTAAAGTTAGTGATGTCCCTAGGATCTTTTTTACTATCTGTGGAAGCTAATTCATATAACGAAACAAAGACATTATTATAATTAAAATACATGTATCTTAATTTCAATCCGATGAAACGAAACAATTCCAATAAACTTGTCCGAGATGTGGGTTGTTATGCAAGTGATACTGCTAATTGTACATAACATCTTTCCAGCGCGCGCCATATTTGCCCGGCAAATTTTTAAGAAAAATCGCACCTCAAACTGGTAATGTACATGCTACATATCATTTTGTATTTACTATCCTGATCATTGTGTTTTACCAAAGGTAGAATGTGATTAAAGTAAAGCACATGAAATAAAATTTTTTTTTAGTGTTTTATGTATTTTTGCTAATCCTTTTGATCTTTTGGAGCAGCATATGATAATAAGTTACTATATGACCATTTTTCAATATCCTTCTCCGTATCAGCCTTCGATCTATATCAGCCCTCGGGCCTCCAACCTCTCGGGGTGATATGAAAGTCTCGGGTTGATAAGGAGTAGGATATGGAAATTATCTTATATATGATAGCCTCTAATAACAGGACACATCGGGTTTAGATTACGAAAACACAACTCTAGTTTCATATTCATCACTGGTATCAAAAACAAATAGTTGCAGTATTACTGTTATCTATGCACATGTTTGACCTTTAGTTATTATTTAAGCTAATTTTGTAATACCCAATTTATATTTTAAAAGGTTTTCAAAAACCTCGTTCTGATTTCTGGGGACTTGATCCTGGTTTTACCAAAAGTAATCCGCCCCCACACACACATTAAATATAGTATCTATAGTATTTAAGCAAGAATCTACCGACTCTTAATAGAAATAAAAGTGGAAGTAGTGAGGTTTGTGCTCATCTTCTATTACATCCTTCTTGTGTTCTTGGAGCAATAAATTTCCTTCTTTGGAAAAGGTATTGTCCTATAACTCTCACAGGATTGCAGACAAATTGAATAACGCGCGTTATTGTTATATACATGGTATATATTATATTATAACCATCAATAGAATATCCGGAATTAACCGTTTTTGTGTATTATTGTATTCCGTATCCGTATCTTGTTTCTATGTTTTGTTGTTTGACTTCCTGTTCCGGGAATAAAATGAAAAGTTGAAGAGTGAAGTTGTTTCGATTCATCTCTTAATACTCCTCTCAAATCGCAAACCCAGTACATGGTGGAGATTCCAAATTGGACATAATGTAGAGTGATATAACTTTGAGTGTGGATTTGGCCCCGGCACTTGCCGGTTGAGTTGTATTTTTGTTGAATTAACGTGCGTCAGATGTCAGGCAGATATTTACCACGTTTTGTTTCTTGAATGACTTTCTGTCCCGTGTTGCATGTTTGGATCCGTGATGACTGATGTGACTTATTTGTAAATTGATCAACTCACCACTATGATCCCGGAAAAAGTGTTGCACATTTTGAAAGCTTACAATTTGGAGCTCGCTAATTTAGACTGTTCTTTTGTTTTGAGTGAGAACACGGACAGTGTTTCCCTTACATTAAAATGGAAAAAAGAAAGCATGCCATATCCTAAACCAAATGTCAATACTTCAAAAGCGAGTGACAGTGCATGCACCTCCTGTTCAAGTTATCAGGAAGCACAAGTCGCCGTCCCAACTCCGATATGACAGGAAACGAAGGAGGGAGTTGAAGCAGAGAAAAAGGTCTTCCCATGAGAAGAAACCGATGTCTCCTGATCATTCACCATATCCACGAGGATCTACTGGTGAGCCATCTATACAACATGAAGATAAACATATTTGTAATACTGTGAGTGTGGAACCAGTTTGTGAGAAATTTGATGCAAAACCCAAGGTTCAACATCAACAGCCAACTACTTTTGCCCCAGTTCTAAATGATGCTATTGTTAATCATGTATCATCTCATTCTGTGCCGTCTCCAGGACCACGTTTGAAATCTGCTAGGTCAGTACCGACATCAGTCACTGAAGCATGTGTTTCTATTGACAGCAAGGACATGCTAGCATTTTTAACAGGAAAAAGAAGCGATCTTCCTCAGAAGCTTGTGTATAAGTAGATATTATCAAATTGAGCACTATTATTAGCATAATGATTTGTGAATCTTAGATCGTGACATTCTAGAGGATACCTATTCATTTTTGATGGACGTTGTTCCCCAATGAAGCCTATAGTTACCTTGATCAACCATTAACATTTCAGTATATCAATATTTCGGCCAGAACATAACTTTACCATATCCTGTTACTTCATTGGTGTGTTACTAGTAACGTGAAATTAGCTGTCAGTGCTGCAAGCTTGTTCATTTTTGATAATTATTCAATCATCTTGATTTCAAAAACATTTTTTGGTACATGTCATGTATAACTGTTACAAGTAGTTGTGTGCACGAAACCGTATGTAAATTGTATAATCAGTTTATTTTTGCCTATTTCAAATTAGTAAAAAAAAAAAAATGATGCCATTATAGCATTAGAATATATATTCAATTGATGGTTGTTTGAAAAAGTCAACGGGTCATTTTTTGTTCTGTTGGGGGGTATGTTATATACATGGTATATATTATATTATAACCATCAATAGAATATCCGGAATTAACCGTTTTTGTGTATTATTGCATTCCGTGTCCGTATCTTGTTTCTATGTTTTGTTGTTTGACTTCCTGTTCCGGGAATAAAATGAAAAGTTGAAGAGTGAAGTTGTTTCGATTCATCTCTTAATACTCCTCTCACATCGCAAACCCAGTACATTATGATATATTTGGGTATTCTAATCCGGTAGCACGGATGGGTTACCACGAGGAATGCGAATTGTTATCGATGTGGTATTTTGGCCTGGAGACGAAAGGTGAATTTAGCGATTGAAATTGAAAGTGCATCCGGAAAATGTTGCGTTTGTGAAGAATCCAGGAGTTACCGTGGTTGTGGAATGAAGATTTATTTGCATTATGTGTTGTTTGCATGTGTGCCATTTTCTGGCAGACGACATTTTTTTCGTGACGTCAATAATCAAATTTACACTTAATTAATATAGTGACGTCGGTCAAAACGCCGTCATTTAGTCACGACGTCACGAACATGTTCTTTACATCACTACACCAATGGAAATTATGTGAAAATTATGATCTGATATCTGTCCATTTTGTTTGGTAAGTTTGTATAGTGGCAATGCAGAGCTAATGGAAATATAGAACAATACCAATATGTTAATTGTACTTTTCAGGGACGACTTCTAATTAAAGAAAACAGGGCGATACTTATTTCAATACAAGTAACTGTAAGATCCATGCATACTGAATTTGTATATAAAGAAACGGTAAAAGTAAGAAAAACTTACAGTAACTTACATATAACGTGTGCTTATGAAGGATCATCATTCTTACCTTTATGACTGGAACATTTCCGTATCCCAAGCAGCCAGTTAGGTCGGGATTGAAATTTATCTCCTTTCAGCACAAGGGCCTCTCGGATCAAGTCGTGTCCCGAAACAATAACGGCATTGGTGCTTCCGAACGTCATACGAAAAACATTGCCGTACTTTTTACGGAGAAGGAACAACTTCCGGTAAAGAAAATTTCCATTGCCGACCATATGCAGGTTTCCGAATAACGGTATCGGGAAAGGTCCTGGCGGTAGGTGTCGCCTCGATATGACTAGATACACCAGGGAACCAACTAACAGCAGAAGGAGACCCATGTTAAACGGCGTAAAAATCTCTGACAAATTCGTACCAGCCACAGCATCTTTTAAAAACTTACGAGCCATTGTATACCAATTCGAAAAAGTTATTAAAATCGATTTGTTAACTTCCGGTATACATATTGATTCCCAATGTGCCCACGAAAGTAATAACGTCCGATGGCCGACTCTGACGTGATATCGAGATGGTTATTCTGAGGGCGGGCTGGCGGATAACTGTTTACTGTAACTTCTAACAATGACGTAACACCCGTCTCTAACAGCATCCGGGACCTGGTGCCAATATAAAACAGACCCGGCCGCTAGCTCTTTAAACAACGGACAAAGCTTGCCTTGCATACCACTTGCCCAAAATACACACAATGTATATAAAGAGTTGTTGATAATAAAATCACATATTGCTTTTAGTTACATTTGATTAGATAGAGTTTGTTTATGATAACATGCATATCATGTTAACTGAAAACCTCGTTAGGAAGGCGTGACTTTTAACAATGTTTTTTTTTTTTTTTTTTCTTCAAATAAAATAATATGCATATGAGTGATTTTAATGATATATGCTTTGTTCACAATCCTATCTACCTTTATATACACAGAATTGTCAAATTGAAGTATACATAAATAAAACAAAATTATTTTTATTACAAATTTGATAATTGGGAACTGAAATATTTCAGTGTGTTATCACCATTGCTTATACATGTGACATACTTCTTTTCATAAATAAACAAGAGATAGAAGGAATGGAATTTAAAACAATGTTCACTTGCACAAAGCCGTATCTCAGTTCGCCTCATATTACAATTCATTTCACAATACTTTGATATTTAACCAAAAAAAAACAAATTTGATAATTTTTACAAGTGAAACATCAGGAATTATCAATTTGATAAATAAATTATATCTTCACTCCTTAAATATACGAAATGTTGTAACTTCATATGTGAACATATCACCTCTAGTATTGTCCAATCAGTACGCTCTATTCACTGAGTGGATTTTCAGCGTCAAGTTCGTATGAATAGTCTCGTTCAACCAGACTCTTGTTGTCTGAGCAAGCTACGCCGAACAGAGACGTGATCAAGCGTCTGGTTGAACGAGACTAATGAAGCGACGGCAGAAGATAGTTTCCAATAGGATTTATTTTAATTTCTCCATTAATAACTAAAAGGGAGCGGGGGCTAGATATAAACCCTACCAGTAACCTATTCGATACGTCGTAATATCACTGTACAATATAATATGTTATCCAATTTTTCCTGTAAATGTACATTTCAGTATACCATATTTGATAAGATACTTGTATTATGTGTATTGTGAAAAAAGGAAATGATTGTGTCCGTTCATTAACTTTCCTATGTGCTATAAAATTTATGGTAAAATAATTATAATTAACACAACATCGAAACATCGACGAGTATGTTCTATAATGTAATCTGGAAGTGTATATGACTGTCACTAACGTCAGGTGTAACATCGTATTTACTACACTATGGCAGTGTATTTTATTGTTCTTTACTGTTCTACTAGATTGTATTTATTCGTGACATACGGTTCATCTGTGCGATTCAATGTATGTAACTATATTAAATCCTGTTATCATTACCTGTAACGTACGTCATTGAAAGTTATCATAGTATTAGTATCAGTGTAATATACTCTGGTATGATTTCACTGTATCATACCTTACGATGTTGGTGTATTTCAGTGTAAAATGCTGTCTCTTATGATGATGTATGCCATTTTGTCGTCCTGCACGATTAAGGGAGTTATCACGTATGCCATTGTACAATATGCAATATACTGTTTATGTGGAATGGTTCGCACCTATCAGTCAAGCAGCAAGCTATGTAATAGTACAATAGTCAATAAAAACCAGAAAGGCTTAATGATTGAAAATGGCCGTTTTTATTAAAACGGCATAACATAAAAATACATGTGCGACATAACATAAAAAATACATGTTACAATACATGTATTGAACACCCTCCTGAGAAGGTGTACCATAAACTGCATTTCATAATCAAATGCAATGCCATTCTCCGAATGACTAGTAGGCGAGGGGACAAAAAAAGACACCTTGCACATTGAGCCCTTTCATGGATAGTCTACCACACCAATGAAATGTTTCAATGATGCAACCTCCACCCATTGTAAATTTGCAATATACTGTTTAATTGGTATGTCATTGTATGTCTACTCTGCGATGTGTCTTACACAAGGAATAAAACAATCTGAATATGAAACATACAATTTCGTCACATCGTTGTACAGGTAAAATATGGTGGCATATTTCTGCCATCAACTTTCGACTTGCGCGTTACTTATGTCGACATACTGTTTAAAAGATGTGACATCGACTTGGCACCTATTCATGCAAAACAAAACGATTAGTTATCCAATCGTTTTCCATCAAAATACCACGTGGTTTATCGAAAGCTTATGATACTTAGGTTTAAGAACGATTAAGCCTTAATTTAGCTTTTGTATATCAGCAATATAAGTCACGTTATAGTTTCTTGGAGAATGATTTGTATATTATATATTTACATATTATTTAACTAAGGTTTAGAATGCTGACGGGTTCTTTGTCTCTCAACCTCTGCGTTTGAAAGATACACGTGCCCAATGTGGAACTTCCATGTGAAATACAATGTACGTGTTTCTCTTACCTTGGACAGGTCTATCCACACTTTTGCCGGTGTGGGATTAATATAAGCTTAGGGGTACGACAGAAGAATCTCAACCTAAGGGGTAAGATTATCAAATGTCTAGCCAGAAACTTTGCCGAGGGCCAGCCCTTTAAGAATCATACTCCGAGGGTTGAGATGTGCAGTCTTACCCATAAGGTCGGGATTTATTATTTTTCTCCCACATATATGCAAGTGGTCATTTCTAGAAATGCAAACGTTTATTTCATTATTTCCAACGAATCGGAGTTATTTTCCGTGATCTGATATTGTTGACGTCACATCATATAATTGCTTAGAAAGTAAAATCCCCTGTCCTTATCCTGTAGTGACACAGAAGTTTTGCTCATTTCCATGTGTGTAAGATAGAGCTGTCCAGGGTAAGAAAGAGGCGTAAGAAATGTCTTTCTCTTAGACTGGACTGGTGTTCAGGTGTATCCATACTTTTACCGGTGTGAGATTGTAGGATAGGGAAACTCCAACAGGGGGATTTCCAAATTTGAAAATCCCCCCGGTGGAGTTTCCCTTATCTTACACACATACATATGCAAGAGACTTTTTCTTTCATTCCGATCCTTCAAACTGCACATGAAACGCCAAGCTACTCGTCATTTTACAAAATTTCCATTTTTCGGTAATGGTATGACGTCACGTCAACAATACAATGAAAACAATACGATGACGTCTCGTCAACAATCCATCAACGTCACGTCAACCCCGAATTTAGCTAGGATTGAATCTTGCTTTGGTCGATTTCATGGAGTGATGAATTGAGTTGGTCTTAAAACAAATCTAATTAACTGCGAAGCCCATGAAATCGAACAAAGCGGGATTAAAACCTTATATTTCAGTCAACGTGTGTTTTTTCTTCAATAATTGGAACTTGTGAAGTCCATTCTGATAGTCTACGTTTTGACGTAATGTAAAAAATAAATAAAGTTCCTCATTGAAGGAAAATGATGGTGTACGTTGAGAGTTCAATACAGCCAAATTATGTCGAAACAGTAGGGTAAGTTTACAGTCGCCTCCTCTCAGATTCCTGGAGGTACCTCCGAAATTCCTGGAGGTGAGGAATTTGGGAGGAGGTGTAAACAAGATTGAACTTTGCGGAAAGTATGACGTAATGTCCCTCCGAAATTCTTTGCAATTCACCCGTATCCTCCACCTGTCGAGGTTATCCTTTGATCTAGATATACATAGAATGTGTAACGCTACAAGGTAGAATGTGCGAAGGGATTATGTGACGCACAAAAGGAAAGAATGTGTGGAGGGAGTTTGACCTAGACATGTTTGAAACGTGAAACGTCACAGTGTGGAGGGGACATACAAGACTGCAAATGTCCACAACAGACGATGTTGTAAGGTCTCCCCTTTCATGCTATTGTTAGACTGAACACATCCCGAATTAAAAATAGAGCTATAATATGTAGAAGTCGACTATCAAAATGTAGAGGTAAAGGTTGTTATTGTAAGAAAAGACATGTTCACAGTAGCCCAACTCAGTCAAGCTTTTGAAATGATGTTATCAGCAAGAAACAATTTTCACACTCCGCTAAACTAAACGCTTTAAATTCATAACTCGATGTATCGCACTAGTGACATTTCAAGGGTTATAACCTTAAGGCCTAAACATAACCATACATACAGAGAAAAGTTTGTCCCAGCAGCTTATTAGGTTAGAACGTTAGGCTAAAAATCTAGGATTCAATTCCCTATGTAGCCATGTGATTTATCAAATATAATCAACTTTACAATGAATCACACGAGAAAGTAGGATACTCTACTACAAAGTATATTTCAAGTCAACCATGGAACAGAAATGTGTGAGAAAACTTTCGCTATACCTGCTCCAATGAACATGAGAATAAAAATGGACACAGATTGAAAGCTTCAAAAGTAACAAATTTAATAATCAACAAAGTTAAAGTTTATACATAATTCTACAAAGATTCAAATAATAGTTAACAAGGCACCATTGAGTATTTTCTAGTATATAATTGCAATAATCAAATTAACCTGATAATAAAAAACACACACAGAATGAAAGTTTCTAAACTAACTAATTTAATAATCAACAAAGTAAAATTTTACACATAATTCTACAAAAATTCACATAATAGGTATCAATGTTTTCTAGTTTGACATATAATTACAGCACAATTTAACACCATCGCACAACCCGAGTATTTCTTTATGATATTTTAGATATTGGCACAGTGAAAACAAATGGAATATTTATGTATAAAAACTTTGGCATATTTGTTTTAGTTTGTATATGATTGCAACACCATCACACAATCAGAGTATTTCTTTATAACAGTTTGGATATTGACACAGTAAAACCAAATGGGATATTTATGTATGAACACTTATTTGTTTTAATTTGTATATGATTACAACAACAAAAGTCTTTTCAAGTGAAATTTTTAACAGGTATTCTAAGTCTGCCTCTAATACGTACCCTATGTCGCCATTTTTTGATATGTTTTCAACATCGAATTGTTCCACATTGTCAACCCACTGAAATTCTCCCGTGGGTAACTGCTCGGCCATGGCCTTACCGTAGAGGTTGTTACAATTCGCATGGAGTATGCATTTGTCAGGCTTAGAGGAATCGTAAGTTTCTGATACGTAGGGATTGTTAGCCTTGGAGTATTTGTTTGATATCATGGACACGCCACCTCGCACCCCACTCTCAAAAATCAGATACATGTCTGGATCTGTCAACAATTCTAAACAGACTCCAGTCATTTTGAGTGCAGCACTCCATGCAAGTCTGGGACTTGTATAAAAATGAGCCGGATCCAGCTTGTAATAATTCATACACATGGTTCTTAAACTTTCAAACACATCAGCCAAGAGTAGAAAATCCGTCTTTAAATAGAGATCGTGATATTCTCCCAAATTCTTAATGTTTAATTTATTCCAAACGTTTTGCGCATGCTCATAATCTACATCTGCAATGCCTGATTTGCTTTATTGACTGTAAAAAGCTGACTTTGGAGGTAAAGATGTTTCGTCAAATTTGTTTACGTTGTCTACATGTCTCTATAATTTCTAAACAGGGCGAAGTAATGAGTATTTAAACTTAAAGTACGCATGACTTTTCCCTTCTGAAATACGTTCTGTACTAAAAATATAACTGTCACATTTCGGTGATGTGATCCTATGCAAAACATTTTCATAAGCTGTACAGAATTAGCAATCGTCTAACACTATTATCTTGTGTTTGTCTGTAATAGATGTCCACTCTTCAAACTGAGTTTCGTCCAGTATTCCCTTAACAAAGGTGATTTCTTTGATATTACGTTTTAGTTCGTCAAACATGGGTTGCCAAGTATCGTAACAGATCATAATCTTAGCTGTAGGTTGACTAAACAAATCGTCGGCATGTTATAACATTTGTTTCATCAAAAAGGTCTTTCCACTTCCAGAGCTGCCCGCCAACTGGATCGTGGCAGGACAGACGATGGGGACCAGACTTGTCTGTGACATGATTTAAAATGAAAACAAGTGAGTGATGTATATACATTTAATGAAGCAAAGTTACCTTCGTTGTCTTTTATAGATATTTCTATATCTCTAATTTCTGATTTCTTTACAGGAACGTACTGAGGAGTGTCAAGTGTTTGACTCCAGCTTGCAATTTTCTGAGCTTTCACCATTCGAAGTAGATTCTGCTTCTCGCCGTCGATTATGGATTCTCCAACAAGATCGCAATGTATGTATACATTTTCTCTCGTCTTTGTATTCACAGTCGTTACATATATGTCTACGAGTGCCACATTCCAGGTACCATTCAGGGTAATGGGTATTTTAGTTGACAGCGAAAATGGTATGGTTTGTTGTCGGGGGAGTAGTCGAGATTCTTGTTACTGTTAATGATTACGTAGTGTGTCATGCTAGCGTTCTCTCACGTCTTTGATATCTTTCTCGGGAATCCATTGGGTATATTTGTAAGGCCATCCTTCAAGTTTGACAAACCACTCGATTTAACCTCCTCTCCTGCGTTTGCGTATTTTTTTCTCTATAAACCTTAAAAAAAAAAATCATCTTTTTCATCTCGTTGTAATTCTGACTGATAAAAATTTCCTTTGATGGTATCACCTAAAAAGTCTATCAATTGATACAGTGGTATTCCTTGCATTAGAACTCTTTTGTGTATCTTGAATATCTCTGAAGACCATTGTTGTTGATAGGCTCGCTTAAACAACTGTTTCGTGTGTGATATACGAACTAAACTTCCTATCTTGAATCAGTATGGATTAGGTTTTTTCGTTTTAAATGTCTTTTTCTTCTTTTTCCTTTTAAGTTTCTTTTTCCTCAAGTACATGCAAGCAAAAAGATCTGCTTGATTGTTGTCATTTACATCCTTTGGAGCTGTTCCATTGAGGGAGCGGTGGGGTGTGGCATTATACGAAGCGACAAATTTCTGTAATTTGTCAATGTACTCACAGGTTCTATATTTTGTAAAGTAGCAAAATATCATGGTCTTAAATGTCCTATTGACACGCTCTACCATTGGGGCGTGAATTTCGTTTTGTGTAGTAAAATAATGAATGTTATAATCGAGACACCGGCGTTTGAACCAGCGGTTATTATATTCTTTACCCAAGTCTGAATGAATTTTCTTTGGGATTCTACCTCTCTCGACTATTTTCTTGAAGGCTTCTAATACCTCTTTTGCTGTTTTTGTTTCAATAGGTTCGATCCAGAGAAAGCGGCTGAACACATCGATAACCATCAACAAATACCTCACGCCTGAGTTATGTTTGACAAGTGATGCCATGTCCAATAAATCGTTATCATATTGTACGAATGGTTCTCCTACTTCTACACGTGCGCGCCTAAATGAACGTTTTACAGGTTTTTGCAGACTGTAGTCGTCAAGACTTTGAATGTATCGTCTGATCTTATATAAACCTGGATAGTTAAATCCTTGTGATTTCAGTATTTGATGTTCTTTTGTTGCACTTAAGAATGTTCCACAGTTATTAAAATTCTAATAAATGTCATCCACTCTCTGTTTTTCTTGCTGTGTTAACATTTTTCTGCAACATACATTTATTAAATGTGAACATTTACATCATTCAGAATATTAAAAAACAACATTTTGTTAAAATTTAAAATAATGATAAAAAGTACGTTCGTTTGCATACAATTTAATTATTTAAATAAGCATGCTGATGTTCACGTTGACAATATAATAACGACAAGACAGACAATCAATTAACATTTTAATAACAATACATGAATCAACGAATACATACTCAAGCTGTTGTCTCAAAAGTCTCCATATAAATGAACAAAAAAGATAAACATTACGGTTTTATAAAGCGACTCTCTACATGAGACATAGATTGAACCATTTCATAAATCTTTTTTCTTCGCCATTAATATAATTATTTCGGATATCATTGGAAGTGTTCCATCTGTTAACTTCTTCTATAACATGTTTTACTACATTAGATGATCGATGATACATGTAAAAAGCATACACAAAATTAAATAAAGAGTCCATTTTCTCAATAGTTGACTGTGTATCCTCCATGTTAGGTAAAAAGCGTCAGTCTGACAGTGTCAACTTTTTTCACAAACTTTTGAATTTTCCTACTGAAATGTTGTTTTACATAGTTTCCATAATGGAATCGTTCATCGTCTATCAAGTTCTGTAACACGTTGGAAGGAACACAGGATTGAATACAAAACTCGCGCCACAGGTTCTCCGCTTCTAGATGATTGACTGTTGACAAGGCTTCTTCAAAATATCGATCTACTATGTCTTCACTGTCAAGCATGACACAGTCATGTCCTTGTTGGTTAGCTTGACTCTCCACACATACCCAACATACAAACAATTGAGATATAATGTCTTTAACGTTTAATGCATAGGCTAGACACAGTAAGGTTTTCACAATCTTCTTATAAGCGTTTTCCTCGGTACGATTTCTCATGTAGGAATGAAGTCTCTCCTCAAATAATTCCATTAAGATGATTAAGATTCTGTGTAACCTTAGGCGTATAGGGGTATGATCATTTGTAAATATATACAATCTGTCGACCATCTATTATGTTCGATATCGGCAGAATCGCAGGATGTCCAGGAGCATAAATGTACTCCACACATGAAACAGGTGACTTTATCGCTATGTCCTGAATAAAAAAATCCGTTACGGGCGAGTTCGCTTTGGAGTCTGACGTATTTGTTGGGGCCAGTTTCGGAATGTTTGTAATCGATCCTCACATTTCATCATAGACTGATGTACTGGTCGTATATGATATGAAGTATGACGGATATAATCTGTCGTAATATCTGACATGTTAGTTTCCGTGAACCAAAGCACAAACACACTGTAAGCTCTCTGACAAAAACAGTATCTTTTTAAAATAGTCTCCTGTTAATTATATACTCTTCCCGTCTTCTTTTAAACAGATCTTCAGCTCACCTTTGACTTTTTTCACGATGATTTCTTGTGTAATTCCGAGACGACAGTCGACTTGACTGTGTGATATACTTGTCAGTGTGAGGTCCTCTCTGACTATCCTATCGACAATCTCCTGAGCCATTTGTATAGACTTCAAATGTTTACCTTATATACACTTCAGGTTGTGTCACTGTTATTTTTTAACTCAAGGTTTTACTATAATAAAGTTAAAATGTTCAGTCTCGCATCACACATACCAGCTATACCCTCCATAACTATGCCATACATCCCCAATTAACATTTTTCCTCCACACATTCTACCCTGTAGCGTCACACATTCTATGTATATCTAGATCAAAGGATACCGTCGACAGGTGGAAGATACGGGTGAATTCCAAAGAATTTCGGAGGGACATTACGTCATACTTTCCGCAAAGTTCAATCTTGTTTACAGTCGCCTTCTCCCAAATTCCTCACCTCCAGGAATTTCGGAGGTACCTCCAGGAATTTGGGAGGAGGCGACTGTAAACTTACCCTACTCGAAACAAACACAAAACTATATTTTAAATGTCATATGTAATTTTTGTAGATGAATTCATAAGAGATAAACTTTTCTGACGCGTCATCTTTTTACTAGCTCGAAGTGGAGAGCCGCTAAATTTCAAAGTTCTACATCTTCTGGAATGTGAAGCTGCAGTAATTGAATGTCGTATTAGACAGGAATCCATAAGTTGCTTGAAAGGACGAAACCAGTTGATATGCTGCTCGACAGCATTTCATATAAGACGGGACCCATATCTTACGGTTACGTTGTTGTCGATTTGTACCGGGGGTTGATACTGACACAAGAGGCAGATACAGCAGCTGGAAGGAGAATTTCGAGGGTAGCACATGACTTGTCACTACCGCTAGCAACCGAGAGCTGATCATTTGCAAATTTATCGCTTTTGTTTTTCTAAACAATTTCTTGTGTAGCGTCAATAAAATTCTCATCAAGTGGTATCTTCTTTGTTTAATTATGTAAATAGCTACATGTATCACCCTTCGCAAAACCATACGCACAGGCAATGCTAATCTGGTCAAATTCATCGAAAAATGAAACAGGTTACATTTGGTAGTTCAACTTTAGTAGGAATTGAAATATTACATTATGTATATGATACATAATGGTGAACAGGGTAACAGAAAAAGAATCGTTTACCACCTTGAGGGTGAGATATGGAATTTAGGACGCAGGTTAGTGGTTTTTCTCTGGGACCTCCGGCTTACTTCCGCCGCCTAAATCTGGTACGTCCTTCAATAACCATAGTTGTTAATGGGACGTAAAACACAAACAAAATATCTATGAATAGGCCTATTAGTTACTGCTTACTTAGAGCAATATGTTGCAGTCATGAGCTGGTCAGTAAGAATAATTTCATATCCTTTACCAGAACAACTTCTCTTTTTAGATCAACAATGCTGTCAAGATTATTTGCCAAGTCTAAGCTGACAACGTTGAATGGTCCCCGTCTCTAGAATAAATGATAATTTTGTTGGGCTGGAAGGTTGATTCTAGCATACTTTCTCAAACCAGGAGGAGTTAAGCTAGCAGTAAAATGCAGGTAAAATTATTCTTCATAAAAAACTTGGGGTCTACTAGCTTCTAAGAAAGAGTTAAAATGGGCTTACTAGGTGTAAGTTCTTCAATACGCATAAAAATATGAGCATGAGGCAATCAGTATTCAGTATAAACAACTGATTCAACTAGCTAATTAGCTAATGTACGAGGAAGCCAGTAAGCATTGACAACGAAGGATATATATCGGATCCATCCTTATGGGCGGTTACACGAACCCCCACCCCATCCCCGTCGTCCAGATTCAAAGCGACAGTTGCTGATCCTGACGTTGAGAAATCCGTGTCTTTGCCAGTATCAGCAGACCCAATGATTGCGCTATAGCGTAGTAAATCAGTATAAATATACTGATTGTTAGATACGTACATCGACCACGAGAAGACGTGAATTCTCGGCTTTGTACAGGTAAATACCCCGGTTTTGGTGCTGTAGCAAACGCCGGGCGTTTGTGATGAGGCGGTCAGATATTACAGCGCGGTTGGAATACCAGATTCTCCATCTCGGTCACATTGACGCTCCAATTCCCGTATTCGTTGATTCTTCATTGTTGTCACGCGTAAATCTTCTACTTGGTGGTTCAGTCGGGTTATTCATTTTCGCGTAATTCTGAAAGTTCCTGCAAGCGTGTTACATCTTTCGAACGCAAACTTTCCAACTCGTCCATTCGTTTGGTCAGCTTCCCGAGTTGATCAGTTGGGGTGGTGGTTTGGTCAGTGGAATCAGAGTGAACCGTGGCATCTGGGAACATGTATGCAGTGGTTATTATTTCACTCGTAATTAATGTTAATATGCAAAACATCCACGTGACTTGTTTAGTACCACCAATATTTGGCGTCGAGGTACTATTAAATATCTCGGTATATATGGAGCTACGTACAGTACATATTTCGCCTTATCTAAATCGGCCAAGTCCAAGCACTGACAAAGTGTTATATTTATCTTTTTTTTTAGACAGGCAGTGTTTGTTTCATTATGACGTCACGTCATGGTCTATTTTAAGACCTGTCACAGAGACTCAAACTGACACCCTTGACGTGTTAACTTGATCATGAAATGGATGATAGGAAACTGACAAAATAAAATCAGAATGTAATGAGGGGTACTACTTGTCTACGTAGCCGCAATTTAACATAAAGCATAGGACTAACCATATGTAAAAGTCGTTCCTTTGAATTTGAATACGTACTCCCTGAAATCACCTACGGGAGATATAACAGATACAAAACAGAAAGTAGAGGTCTTGATTTCACGTGGTCGCATGTACGTTTTAGGTATTATAATATGACAGGACCAATTAATAAAATCATTAGCATTATATTTCAAAATTCGCTGCAAGTTTATCTATGAGCATTACCAGCAGAAATTGCGTTTATGGAGCTATGAACGAAATTTGATCCTCGTCACTTAAAGCTCCTCCTCTCGCCTCGAATGAAATAAGACAACCGTTAAATGCAAAAGAAATAGTGACGTTAGGTTGTATCATGCATCTAGTTTCACTGAAGATGGAGAAACATCAATATTGAAAATATTATGGAATGCCTGTATCAATATTAACTATGAAAATTAATACAGACTATAGATATAACCCATATAAATGTAATTCAAAATCGTTATCAATGGGTAGTGAAACCAAACCCATCATTAAACTTTTGAACTTTTTTCTTTCATTTAAAAATGTCATTTAGTATTATGGCGTTACATCGCAACATCATTTTGAGAAAAGTATATTTGTCTTCGAATACACTATAACCTGGGCGTCTTAACCTAGAGAGAGGTTTCAGCAGTGTGACTGGGAATAAAAGTGAACTCGAAGGATGAAGATTCAGCAGCACGGATTTTACAGGCTGGTGTTGGCATCCGGTGTGACATACATTGTGGCAGATGTTACAGATTGCTGTTGGCATCCGGTGTGACATACATTGTAGCAGATGTTACAGGTTGGTGTTAACATCCGTTGTGACATACAGACCCTGGACCGTTTTTCTGGTCCGTTTAAACGCAAACGCAACGCAAACGGAACGCAATCGCAACGGAAACGCAACGGAAACGCAACGGAAACGCAACGGAAACGCAACGGAAACGCAACGGAAACGCAACGGAAACTCAACGCAAACGGAACGCAAACGCAACGGAAACGCAACGGAAATTCAACGCAAACGCACACAAACACGCTCCTAAAACGCCGTTCATAGTAGACCAATAACGGATTCAATTTAGATGTACTTGCTCGCGGAAGCGTGTCGGTCTCTAACCCTAACTCTGACCTGTAGCAGGGACAGTATATATACGTCCCTGCCTGTAGTTTGCACAGCGGGAGATGCATATGTACTTATAGGCAACATTTTTCCTATCAGCACCAAAACAATAATTTGGAATGATGATTTGTCCGCTGATTTTTTTTTTTGTGAATATTGATAATTCGTTTTGAAATGGAATTAAACTTCTAATGGCATCCGTTTGGAACTCAACAGTACATTACATTTAACATCTCATCAGTAAATCTACACGACGCCGAAACACATTCCATTTTATGAATTCATAAGATTAAAAGCATATTTTATGTTGGTGGTTTTTCACTTATCTTTTTTTTTTATTTCTATATTTTCAAGGTGAAGTTACGGGAATAGTCTTGAACAATGGTTCTTCGACAACAATACGGATACGTCCAGTGGGTACTTTATTTTTTTAGTCTCAAATTCTGAATTTATTGTTAAAAATATTTAATCAATTTGTCAAAAAATAATTAATAACCCAAACTAAATAACGTACGTGAAATAATTGTTTGTTTTTATTTAAACTAGACGATAGCAAATGTTCAAAAGGAGATGAAATATGAAACTTGTGTTTGGAAAATATTGGATATGATTATCATCATGTTATCTTACAAATCTAACTGAAATGCTGCAAGCGAATTCCATGTAATTATTGTTTTTTCTTAAAATCGTTCTTCTCTACTTATATCTCAAACAAGTATAATTCTTATGATATTCTCTTTAGTGGTATTATTTGATAATTTTTATCAGTATTTATATGAATGATATTGAAGCCGGAGCGTAAGTTATAGGTAACTTATCTATACATCTTATAACACAACATACATGTATACATTCTATGCACACTGTTACGCTTAATCATTTTCATTGCTGTACACACGGACTTAGATTAGATAATCTAATTCCGTGCTGTACCTCAAGTTACACATTTTCATTTGTCTGAGCACGGAATTATATTATCTAAGTCCGTGGTCTGAGTGATGAAAACATAAACTGAAATCTGAATTACTTATGTAATTCCCTCCTTAAAACAGCATTGAACCAAAGTATTTTATTGCTTTCTTTTGACCGTCATTTTGATAAGTATATTGTACAAACAACAGTGGTAAATTATCCGCCATGTCGGATTATACCAAGGGAAATCGTTATCTCCCATGCTTTTTTCATTATTTGTTAATGATATGGAAAGTGAATTTATGAATTCTAATTGTCAAAGTTATGAATTACAGTTGATAAACCTGTTTATGCTGATGTATGCGGATGACACAGTTTTATTCTTGGAGGATGCTACCGATCTTCAGCATATGCTAGATCGTTTACAGACATACACTGAAAAATGGAGTTTAAATGTTAATATAGAAAAAACTAAAATTATTGTATTTAGAAAAAGAATGTTACCTTCTGAAATTTGGAGTTTCAATGGTAAATCTATCGAAATTGTTGATAAGTTTTGTTATCTTGTATTAGTTTTTAACTATAATGGAAGATTTACTGTAACACAAGATACATTTACAGACAAACACTGAAAAATGGAGTTTAAATGTTAATATAGAAAAAATAAAATTATTGTTTTTAGTAAAAGAATGTTACCTTCTGAAATTTGGACTTTCAATGGTAAATCTATCGAAATTATTGATAAGTTTTGTTATCTTGTATTAGTTTTTAACTATAATGGAAGATTTACTGTAACATACATACTGATACATAAGCTTGTCAAGGACAGAAAGCATATTACCACTTAAAAAGAAAAATGAAAGATTTTGCCCTTAATACGGAAACTAAAATGTGTTTATTCCATACATATATTGCATGTATATTGAATTATGGGTGTAAAGTTTGGGGACATAATGTATCGCCACAAATTGAAAAAGTCCATCTCCTTTTTCTCAAATACCTATTAAATGTTAAGAAAACTGTCAATACTTTGAAACTGGGAGATATTCATTATATGTGCAACGTAAAATGACCATAATGAAATATTGGTTAAATTTTTTAAATACTAGTAACTGTGTTTTAAAATCATGTTACGACGCATGAGTCGAATTGAATATCAGAAAACCTAAATGTAAAATGAATTGGGTTTATCAAATTAAGCATGAACTATGTAGTTTGGGTTTTAATTATATTTGGACTTGCCAATATGTACAAAATGAAAATCTTTTTTCGCAAATGTATGCTCAACGTGTTCTTGATGTATTTATCCAAGAATGACGCAGTGCTTTTGATGCATCTTCAAAATGTTATTTGTACAATCATCTTATTGATACCTTTTGCGTCCAGTTCTACCTGACTAAGCCCATTAATTTAAGGATAACAAAGTTACTGAGTCAATTTCGCATGCAAGCACACAGTCTTAACATAGAATCTGGGCGCTATAATAACATTCCAAGAGGTCATAGAATATGTACAGTCTGCGATACAATGATATCGAAGATGGAGTACATTTTCTACTACTTTGTCCTGCATATTTTGATTTAAGAAAAACATACATCAAACAGTATTATTATAGACATCCATGTGTCTATAAACTAATAGAATTATTTACCTGTAAAAGTGTTAAATCTTTAAATAGACTGGGTAAATATTTGTGGCACGCTACTGTTAAAAGGAAAATTCTCCTCGCTCAGTAGTGATATTATATTAAAATATTATTGGAAACTACTTTGTTATAAGTGTATATGTATGATAATAGTTATTTAATATTCGTTAATAGCGCGTTAAATAGTACTTTAATGACATCCCATGGTTCTTTCTGGTTGTTTGAAGTTATATATAGTGTTTTCATTATAATGTCTTCATTCCATGACGTCACATATATACATGTAGTAACGTCACACATATGATTATAATGTTATATACTGTCCTTTTCACAACTTTACGAAAAAGCATGCTGTAAAACTGAACGTGATATCATTATGACATGTCTGTAGGCATATATATTTGAATGGAATTGTCCTCCGCCATCTTGTACATCACATATGAATTTTGAATATTTAATTATGTATGTTTGTAACCTATATGCTGTAATGCATTTGGATATAATAAAACCTGAAACTGATTTCACTATCCTAAACAATAGCGAATTAATCCCAACTATCATCTGGTCTTTGCTTTTACCTGGCCTTACCTTTATTATTGTTTAAACGTGTGGTCAACCCTGGTACCTGCGGCTATTGTTATTTCGAAGGTAAAGACCACAAGGTTACTACCTGTGGTTTTAGGCACAGGGACCGGGAATTTGCTACAGGTGGACTATCCCGCTGTGTAGTAATATTAGATGTTCTTCTTCTTTTTGCTGTGATAAGGCGTAACGTAGATTAACTTAATCTGAGAATTTAGAAATTATAAATTAGATGTTTTAGTGGTTACCACTATTGCTCGAAATAAGTACCGCCCCTCCTTCCATGCGCACCCAAGGAATGATTTAGACTCTCGGGTTCCTGTGATTACATTTCTCCAACGAAATCTGAGAATTTAGGAAGTATAAATTAGATGTATCTCAACCAACACTTGGGGAGAATGATTACTCCGACATATCAGGAAACGCCCAACCAAACATTATTGTAACTTATTAAATAACTTACACTACGTTGTATACGTCTCTGATTGAATTTTACGTATCGTTTTAATTTAATTGAAATATTAAACAGGGAAAATATAAAGACGACCACCGTGCACGGGGGTGTGTAACTTCGGGTATATAATAATGAAGAATGAAGATGAACACTTAATGCCCTTTTCATTATGCATCGGAAACGTATGGTTGTGATGCAAAGATAACAAACGGCTTCAAGGGATTATGGGGGTTAGATTAGCGTTTATTAATTTGAAGTTACGCTATTTTTATATCTGAATGTGCTTTATGTATTTTATTTAAGCATTGAACTGTTTTTGTATGGTATTTATGATCTATTTGAATGACACAGCTTTGCAAGCAAACAACATAATGCGCGCTAGCGCATTATGATTTGTTTGCTTGCAAAGCTGTCTATAGGGTGATTTAAGTTTATCAATAGATCTCTGAGCTGAAAGTTAGATTTGAAATTGTTTCGATTTTTCCCCGGAACAAATTTCGCGCATGGACAAATAAAGTGAACACCGTAAATCCGACCTTGCCCTCCACGAGGGAGTTATTTTTGGAAGTTAATTCGAACTTTTCTCTATGCTCATTTTGTGAAGCATCCAGGCGTGAATTTATTTGTTGATTGTATGGGAACCAGATAACAGTCGGTAGATTCTATTACAGCCTCGTTATTTGACATGTCGTCAGAAACTGAGGAACCGTGGATGCGAGACGCGTGAACCTGATAGCGTTTGAAGTGAGTGATCTTGCGACGGAGCACAGGTTCGTTACAAATGTCTGAAATGTTTATGTGTGCTGTGACTCATATCAGTAGGTCTGTCACATATGCGTCAGTAGGTCTATAGAATATGTATATTTCAGACATTTGTAACGAACCCCTGTTGATCAGTGCAGTGTAACAGACGATATTTCTGATAAGTTGCATGATTTCAACCGATGTGCATTTTGTACGATATTGCAGACCTTGGTCTTGTTTTCGTTGTAATAAAAGTGTTTTTTATTTTATTTTTTATTTTGCACATAAATTTACAATGACATTGTCAAATCTCACAATGCCCAGCGATATTTCAGCAGCCGTCATGTTTATTTATATTGGATATTGTAGTTCCGGTCAGTGTTGTATTAATACGCTAAGAATTGTGTCTCGTGATGCATGGTAATTAAAGTCCCATCAACGACACAGCTTTCAAAGAGGCTATATAGTGACAATGCCATGCAAATGTAATTATATCAATTTAATTCAAATGTGATTTAGATCACTAGTACCGTAAAAATTAAAAAACAAACGTGTGTGGGGAGGGGTTGGGCGGTCAGTATCTGACGAATGACGGCAACCTTTCTTTTAAAATATTTTTCTAACATACATAATAATTTTATTTTACAGAATTTCATTCCTAAATCTACCACAAATAGGTATTTTGATAGGAAATAAAAAAAATATCATTTATATCTAATAATTGGCACAAACATGTCCAGTATATAACACCGTCCTTTTGTAAGGTGACTATATGTAACTTCTTTCAGATATACGATAAGCAACTGATTCGTGTCAGGAGGTTGAATGAGTTAAGTAATTATTTCGAATTTCAAAAGAACAAATCAAACTTAACACTATTTATTTAAATTTTCATATTTCTTAATTTATTTGATATCTCCAGGGATGTGTAATGGAGGGATACGCAACTTCCTCTTTGCCTTAGTAAATATGTTCCGAGTGAGTTTGGCTTATCTCCCTTGATCGGTGTTCTACGGTACGAGCGCCCCCTAGCGGACAAGTTATTGCTTCATCAGAGCGTGGTTGAAGCGTGAAATTGGTGTGTAAACAAACCAATAATAATGAGTATTACTACATTTTTTGTTTATCCTGTTGTTCAAGGTTGTTTATATTACATCTGGTGGAAGTAATAGATGGTGTCACAGGACCCCATGTTTTGATTCATTGCCATATTTTTTCATTTTCTGTGACAGTGTTCTACGTCAATCGGATGCTGTTTTTTGAGATTCGAGATTTTGTTTTGCTAACCAAACAAAGTTGTGTTTCTAATTCCTCCTCAACGGAATGGTTAACATTAGAATAAAGTATATCCATGGAAAGCTTAATTAATTTAATTTTGTATTACCGCCCATTTTATGTTTCAAATTTCTTCCGAAGTATTTAATCAAGCTTTTCAAAATTAACGGCAATGTAAAGCATCATACATTTTATTTTAAAGGGAGTAGTCTTATGGCGGTGAGTTATTATTAATTTGTGTTATTTTTGTTTCCAAAAGAGCTAATGTTTGCATCACTTTGCGTCGGAAATGGCGTCATTTTCAGTGAAATCATGTTGTCATCTCGCTGTTTAGATCAAATTTTCTTCCAATCAGTTCCACCATTTTTCAAACAACTGATATCAATAAAAAGATGAATTATTTTTGTATTGTGTAGACCCGAGTTTATTTGTCCACCGTCAGTATTTTTGTTTTTATTGGTCACGAACTGTCCGCTATGTTACGAACTTTTTTGTAAACATCTGAAATCTTTGGGTGGAAAAAATCTCATTACCACCCATTTTGTGTTTCAAATTTCTTCCAAAGTGTTTAATCAAGCTTTTCAAAATGAAAGGCAATGTAAAGCTTAATACATTTTATTTTGTAAGGGAGTAGTCTTATGGCGGTGAGATATTATTAATTTGTGTTATTTTTGTTTCGAAAAGAGATACTGCAATATGTTTGTATCACTTTGCATGTCATTTTCAGTAAAACCATGTTAGCATCTCGCTGCTTAGATCAACTTTTCTTACAATAGGCCTATATTCAGCCATTTTTCAAACGTGGGATATCAATAAATTAAAAAGATGAGTAATTTTTGCAGGTGTTATTTGTGGTATGTCAGTGTTTTTGTTTTTATTGGTCTGGAAACTGACCACTACAGTACTACAGTACTGTGGCGGTACCCAATTCGGGACACCTGTGGGAAAGGATCTAATGAAAATGGCACGTAATACAAAGAAGCAGTTTATTTTTGTAATTTTTATTTGATGATACTCTGAACTGTATGCCGACTTATTTGACTGCCGAATCTGCGCGATAACAGGGGTGTATAATTTAATATATTGAGTACTAGTCCACTAGTCCTGTCAAAATCGTCGTCTGAAATGTCCGACTCACTATATTCTGTAAACGTTCTTAATCTATGTCAGCTTACCAAGACAGAAACTCAGACGTTGACATGATGTGTGATTCATGATGAGACAATTTTAAAAGCGCTGAGGTATCTGATCGTGAAATGCTATGAACCGAGATATAGCACAAACTCAAGATACAGACGATAATATCTCCCGACATAACTACTGTACAGCTAGACATGGTGGCAACGATAACATTTCTCCTGTAATAAAATGAAGATCTACTAATACACAGCCCAGTAAACTTGGATAACCGCAATGAAAACACTTCGATCAACGATGCGTTGACATGACACCGGAAGCAAGTGCGAGAATAACCTGACACTAGCGCACAAGCGCAGACCGGCCAGAGTAGGCCCTCGATGACTTCACGGTCCAGTGAACAAACACAAAAGCGACGATAAGTGTCGCCACTTGACTCGGAGTTGCAAATCCCTCTACTACACATCCCTGATATCTCTAAACACATTTTATTCTACTTAAAAATCATAAATTTATGTTTCTAGTTGTAACTATTTTATGACAATTTCAGCAAAATCACAATGTAAATCAACGGACTTAGATAGCATCTAATTCCGTGGTAAATCCTAACGTGTGAACTCATCTTACATCAAAATCCTTTTGCTACATTACCTGGATATGTAAACCAGAACAGAACAGCGTGTTAGTTACGATTTGGTTGGTTGGTTGACGGGTTTTGCGCCTACATGAATCCGGCCTTACGGGTTTCATCTCACTGACGGAAGTGTTAGTTACTCAGCGGGTGTGCACTACCCCTCACCGGTACTTCACGTTTAGCCACCTGGGCATCCCCATTTCGGTAAAGCCAGAGCACACGCCTGTACTGGTAGGTCGTCTACTGAAAGGCCGCAAGGCCGTACGTAATAGCGGACGTAAAACCATCAAAATCAATCTATTGGCTCTTATTTAGATGTACCCTATTTGATTGATCCTTGAATACATTTACATGACATATACTTGCACACATATACCACCTATACCATCCTACATCACCTATACGTCCTACACCACTATACCCTCCTACATCACCTATACGTCCTATACCACCTATAGCCTCCAACATCACCTTATACATCCTATAACCATCTACGTAACATATACGTCCTATACCTTCCTACATAACCTTTACGTCCTATACCCTCCTACGTAACCTATACGTCCTATACCCTCTTTGCCCTCCTACATCATCTATACGTCCTACACCACCTATCCCCTCCTACATCACCTACACGTCCTACACCACCTATACCCACCTGCATCACCTATACGTTCTATACCCTCTTTGCCCTCCTACATCATGTTCACTTCATATACCCCCTTTGGCCTCCTACATCACATTTACTTCCTATGCCACCTATACCCTCCTACATCACCTATGCGTCCTATACCACCTATACCCTCCTACATCACCTTTTACGTCCTATACCCTCCTACATAACCTATACGTCATATACCCTCCTACATAACCTCTACGTCCTATACCCTCTTTGCCCTCCCACATCCCCTATACGTCCTACACCACCTATACCCTCCTACATCACCTATACATTCTATACCCTATTTGCCCTCTTGCATCACCTATACGTCCTACACCACCTATACCCTCCTACATCACCTATACGTTCTACACCACCTATACCCTCCTACATCACCTATACGTTCGATACCCTCTTTGCCCTCCTACATCATCTTTACTTCCCATACCCCCTTTGCCCTCCTACATCACATTTACTTCCTATTCCACCTTTACCCTCCTACATCATTTATACGTCCTACACCACCTATACCCTCCTATATCACCTTAAATAACTATGTCCTCCTACATCACCTATACGTCCTATTCCACATATACCATCCTACATTATCTATACCCTCTAACACCACGTATACCCTCCTACATCACCCGTACTTCCTATACAACCTATATCCTCCTACATCAACTTTAACCTACTATACCACCATAACCCTTCTACATCAACTTTATTTCCTATATCATCTATACCCTCCTACAGCACATATACTTCCTATAATCACCTATACCCTCGTACATGATCACCATAAATAACTATATCCTCCTACATCATCTTTGCTTCCTATACCCCATGTACCCTCCGACATCATCTATACCGTCTAACACCAACTATACCCTCCTACACCACCTATACTTCCTATACCTTCCTACGTCACCTTTACTTCCTATACCACATATCCCCTCCTACATCATCTATACCCTATTACATCACCTATGCCATTCTACATCACCTATACCCTTTTACACCACCTACACCCTCCTACGCGTCACCTTTACTTTCTATACCTTCCTACGTTCCCTTTACTTTCTATATCTGCATACGTCACCTTTACTTTATATCCCTTCATACGTCACCTTAACTTCCTACGCCACCTATACCCTCCTACATCACCTATACTTTCTAACCCACCTATACCCTTCTACATCACCTATACTTCCTAACCCACCTATACCCTCATACGTCATCTATAATTCTTATACCACCTATACCCTCCTGCATATGTACATCACATTTAATTCCTATACCACCTATACCCTCCTACATCACCTATAATTCCTAACCCACCTATACCCTTCTATATCACCTATACTTCCTAACCCACCTATACCCTCACACGTCATCTATAATTCTTATACCACCTATACCCTCCTGCATATGTACATTACATTTAATTCCTATACCACCTATAACCTCCTACATCACCTATACATGTACTTCCTTTACCACCTACACCCCCTCTACATCACCTACAAATGTAAACTGAATTTACCATCTATACCCTCCTGCATTTATTTATTTATTTCATTTAAGTTATTATGTTCATTTGATTTATTTCAATATTTTTATTCCATTTTATCGATTTATGAATTAATTTGTTTTATTTATTTTATTTCCTTTTTTTTTTTTTTTTTATTAATTAATCAATTAATTAGTTTTATTTACTCTCATTATTTATTGATATTTTGTTTTGTTTGTGGCGTTTTTCTAACCATTAACACGTTCTTTATTATTCTTTTCAATATTTTAAATACTTATTTGAATACTCATCACCATTTTATTAAATATTAAAAATAAATAATAATGTGTCCTCTTAATTCAGCTTAAAGAAATACCGAATACACAACTAGTAAAATTATTAGGTCTCAATGATTTTCAACGGCGTAATCAAAGTCAATTTATTGTCAATGTTGGCAGGGGCCTTGTACCTCTCGAACCACACAGGCAGCACTCCCGATACATATTGCGTGTCGATCACAGGACTTACATAATTCGACCTGGACGTAAACAAAACCCACAATATGGACAATAAAATAAACGAAAACCATACACACATAGAGATAAAACTAGAAATATTTTATAAAATGAAATTCGCCGTTTAGACGCACTAATTATATATCTTCAATCCAGACTACTCTGGTGTCATTACGAAACCATCAGCCCATCAATGATGGAAGTATTTGTAGATTTAGTGTAATTTGATTCATATATTCATATGAACAGAATGATATCAGTATGGAAATTAAATATTTAAAATATACAAATAACTTATTACTCAATTATTTTCTACTTAAAATTTTACTGGCCAAGTAAGGAACGTGTATAGACATGCATCCATCAATCAGCACACGACGCAGCCCAAATATTTGAATATAAATATAAGTCATTTCTAAACTTACGACCGATTATTTCCTGTATTTATCTATTTTATTTGTATATTTATTTTGTTTTTAATTTGCAAACTTTATAATCCATATAACTTTTTTTTTGTTATATAAAAACCTTCAGCACTCACATATTCTTAAAATAACCTACACATCGATCGTTTTCTTACATAACCAGCAAAACGCGTGTTCAACGCACATTCAACGCTAAAGTTAAAACTCACAACAAACGGTCAACGCGAACGCAAATCAAACGCAACGCAAACGGAACACAAACGCAACGGAAACGATACGGAAACTCAACGGAAACGCAACGAAAACGCAACGGAAACGGAACGCAAAAGCAACGGAAACGCAACGCACTTTTGGTTAAGAAAAAACGGTCCAGGGTCTGTACATTGTAGCAGATGTTACAGGTTGGTGTTGACATCCGGTGTGACATAGCAGATGTTACAGGTTGGTGATGACATCCGTTGTGACATACATTGTAGCAGATGTTACAGGTTGGTGTTGGCATCCGGTGTGACATACATTGTAGCAGATGTTACAGGCTGGTGTTGACATCCGTTGTGACATACATTGTAGCAGATGTTACAGGCTGGTGTTGACATCCGGTGTGACATAGCAGATGTTACAGGTTGGTGTTGGCATCCGTTGTGACATACATTGTAGCAGATGTTACAGGCTGGTGTTGACATCCGGTGTGACATAGCAGATGTTACAGGTTGGTGTTGGCATCCGTTGTGACATACATTGTAGCAGATGTTACAGGCTGGTGTTGACATCCGGTGTGACATAGCAGATGTTACAGGTTGGTGTTGGCATCCGTTGTGACATACATTGTAGCAGATGTTACAGGCTGGTGTTGACATCCGTTGTGACATACATTGTAGCAGATGTTACAGGCTGGTGTTGACATCCGGTGTGACATAGCAGATGTTACAGGTTGGTGTTGGCATCCGTTGTGACATACATTGTAGCAGATGTTACAGGCTGGTGTTGACATCCGTTGTGACATACATTGTAGCAGATGTTACAGGCTGGTGTTGACATCCGGTGTGACATAGCAGATGTTACAGGTTGGTGTTGGCATCCGTTGTGACATACATTGTAGCAGATGTTACAGGCTGGTGTTGACATCCGTTGTGACATACATTGTAGCAGATGTTACAGGCTGGTGTTGACATCCGGTGTGACATAGCAGATGTTACAGGTTGGTGTTGGCATCCGTTGTGACATACATTGTAGCAGATGTTACAGGCTGGTGTTGACATCCGTTGTGACATACATTGTAGCAGATGTTACAGGCTGGTGTTGACATCCGTTGTGACATACATTGTAGCAGATGTTACAGGCTGGTGTTGACATCCGTTGTGACATACATTGTAGCAGATGTTACAGGCTGGTGTTGACATCCGTTGTGACATACATTGTAGCAGATGTTACAGGCTGGTGTTGACATCCGTTGTGACATACATTGTAGCAGATGTTACAGGCTGGTGTTGACATCCGTTGTGACATACATTGTAGCAGATGTTACAGGCTGGTGTTGACATCCGTTGTGACATACATTGTAGCAGATGTTACAGGCTGGTGTTGACATCCGTTGTGACATACATTGTAGCAGATGTTACAGGCTGGTGTTGACATCCGTTGTGACATACATTGTAGCAGATGTTACAGGCTGGTGTTGACATCCGTTGTGACATACATTGTAGCAGATGTTACAGGCTGGTGTTGACATCCGTTGTGACATACATTGTAGCAGATGTTACAGGCTGGTGTTGACATCCGTTGTGACATACATTGTAGCAGATGTTACAGGCTGGTGTTGACATCCGTTGTGACATACATTGTAGCAGATGTTACAGGCTGGTGTTGACATCCGTTGTGACATACATTGTAGCAGATGTTACAGGCTGGTGTTGACATCCGTTGTGACATACATTGTAGCAGATGTTACAGGCTGGTGTTGACATCCGTTGTGACATACATTGTAGCAGATGTTACAGGCTGGTGTTGACATCCGTTGTGACATACATTGTAGCAGATGTTACAGGCTGGTGTTGACATCCGTTGTGACATACATTGTAGCAGATGTTACAGGCTGGTGTTGACATCCGTTGTGACATACATTGTAGCAGATGTTACAGGCTGGTGTTGACATCCGTTGTGACATACATTGTAGCAGATGTTACAGGCTGGTGTTGACATCCGTTGTGACATACATTGTAGCAGATGTTACAGGCTGGTGTTGACATCCGTTGTGACATACATTGTAGCAGATGTTACAGGCTGGTGTTGACATCCGTTGTGACATACATTGTAGCAGATGTTACAGGCTGGTGTTGACATCCGTTGTGACATACATTGTAGCAGATGTTACAGGCTGGTGTTGACATCCGTTGTGACATACATTGTAGCAGATGTTACAGGCTGGTGTTGACATCCGTTGTGACATACATTGTAGCAGATGTTACAGGCTGGTGTTGACATCCGTTGTGACATACATTGTAGCAGATGTTACAGGCTGGTGTTGACATCCGGTGTGACATACATTGTAGCAGATGTTACAGGTTGGTGTTGACATCCGTTTTGACATACATTGTAGCAGATGTTACAGGCTGGTGTTGGCACCCGTTGTGACATACATTGTAGCAGATGTTACAGGCTGGTGTTGACATCCGTTGTGACATACATTGTAGCAGATGTTACAGGCTGGTGTTGGTATCCCGTGTGACATAGCAGATGTTACAGACTGGTGTTGACATCCGATGTGACATAGCAGATTTTACAGGTTGGTGTTGACATCCGTTGTGACATTCATTGTAGCAGATGTTACAGGTTGGTGTTGACATCCGGTGTGACATAGCAGATGTTACAGGTTTGTGTTGACATCCGGTGTGACATAGCAGATGTTACAGGTTGGTGTTGGCATCCGGTGTGACATAGCAGATGTTACAATATGGTGTTGACATTCGGTGTGACATACATTGTAGTAGATGTTACAGGCTGGTGTTGGCATCCGGTGTGACATAGCAGATTTTACAGGTTTGTGTTGACATCCGGTGTGACATAGCAGATATTACAGGTTTGTGTTGAAATCCGGTGTGACATAGCAGATTTTACAGGTTTGTGTTGACATCCGGTGTGACATAGCAGATATTACAGGTTTGTGTTGAAATCCGGTGCGACATAGCAGATTTTACAGGTTTGTGTTGACATCCGGTGTGACAAAGCAGACGTTATTATAACGGAGAGTGCATTAGCTAGAATCGTCACGTTATGTTTTTGTTTCATGGATCATTTACGGTTGTGAAGTATGAAAGAATATTTATTTATGAGTTACTGTACAAACTATTATGTCTCGTAGTCCCAACTGCGCATCCATCGGGCTTTAGTCTGTACATGTATGTAGTCACAGCCTCGGTATGAGCGGCCGTCTACTATATTTACATGTTGCGTTTGTCATGTTAGATGAAATTCATGAATATGTGTGTGAGTAAATTTTTTCTTTTTTACCCTCATACTTTTTAATCTTGGAAACTCCTTTTACTATTTTGATCTCTATGTGCAGACCCATACGGGACACCGAAATACCTTGTCAGATTAAACAATTTGAGCTTTGTCAGATACGTATTACAAGAACTGTTGCAAAAATAGTTGAGACTATTCTTTTAGCGGTTTAAAAAAAAGCTGCTTTAATACTTGATAATGCAAACTAATCTAGCAAGATTGCGAGATCGGTTCGTGCAATGGGAGACAACTCGAATGATAATAGCTTATTGAAAGTTATGGATTTTGAAAATACATACATATATCTTTAAAGTAGTCCCACGAAAAAACCAGACGCACATGCTAATATTAACAGCTGGTGTTTCGGGTCACGTGTGCTACCATTAACCAATCACAGAACTTGTAACAAAACACACAATGACATTTCGAATGATATATAGGTACTGAACGGCTTTTTTCAATGTCCATGCAGATATAGAAATAACCTACCGGATTAAACTCAAACATATTGCATAAAAGCTATTCGTTATTTTCAGATAAATAGATCTTCATAGATAATCTGGAAATCAATTTCATAATCTCTGAAACCTAACATAGTTTTCAGTCTCTATCCGTATCTGTTTGTGTATATGTGATACTCTGAGGTAATATTTCCGGCTATTGCATTGTGATATGAACAAAAATGGACGTATCCTATTCATCATTGTCAGAATGACGCTTCAAATTCTCTAATCATAGGCTCAGTATACTCATTATGTACCGATCGTTGTTGCCTTAACGTTCAAATTAATCTATTTTCCCGTCGACAAGTCCGCATATTTGTCTCTGAAACTTTTAAAAATTTGGACATATTTATTCCGTCTCTCTTCGTCATAAGACTGCCAATATTCAAAGACTTTATTCATGTGGTCAGCATCGCTGGCTGACCAGTTTTGGTTGTAATTTGACCATGGTATCGGATCTAGCGAACACAAACAGTAGAATGACTTGAAGTTTATATACCTGTCGTGAATAACCTTAAGCAAATATTTTGCCTAATGCCTTTTTCTGACATAACAATAGAATAACAGATTTTCAAACATTTACCGACTTTTTTATGATAAACGATGTACAGAATAATATATTTATAGGTTCTAGCTTACTTATTATAAAACACAATATACCCATATATTCCATCAACATCAACAGGAAGAATAAGAGAGAGATAAAAAATACCCATTTGAAGAGTTAGACAAAGATAAAGGATACCCATTTGAAGAGTTAGACAGAGATAAAAGATACCCATTTAGAGAGTTAGACAGAGATAAAAGATACCCATTTGAAGACTTAGACAGAGATAAAAGATACTTATTTGGAGAGTTAGACAGAGATAAAAGATACCCAATTGGAGAGTTAGACAGAGATAAAAGATACCCATTTAGAGAGTAAGACAGAGATAAAAGATACCCATTTGAAGAGTTAGACAGAGCTAAAGGATACACATTTGAAGAGTTAGTTAGACAGAGATAAAAGATACCCATCTGAAGAGTTAGACAGAGATAAAAGATACTTATTTGGAGAGTTAGACAGAGATAAAAGATACCAAATTGGAGAGTTAGACAGAGATTAAAGATACCCATTTGGAGAGTTAGACAGATAAAAGATACCCATTTGAAGAATTAGACAGAGATAAAAGATACCTATTTGGACAGTTAGACAGAGATAAACAATACCCATTTTGAGAGTTAGACAGATAAAAGATACCCATTTGAAGAATTAGACAGATAAAATGACCTTCCGTCATGAGCGCGGCGTCCTACCACTGGACTACCGTGCCTCCTAAATAGTAATAATTGAAATAGTTACACTGATACAACACTTTTATTTAGTCAATATGTAAGTTTAATTATAAGAACAAATTCAAACACGTATTTATTTATTTTGTGATGCTGTTGTCTTATTTCTCATTCTTAGAACCAACAATTATTATCCGTGTCCTCGAGCTCTGTCTGAGCGTGACCTTTTACCCTGAGAAAGTTGTGTACACTCTTTATTTTGCCGATGAAAGTCAGCAACGTATCCAATCGCGATCTACAGGAGCTTGTTACCTGTATCGGCCGTCACGATTAAAGGCTCGGTGTGCGCAAACCTTGTTGATGATATGTCAAATGATCTCTTGGTCCCGTAAAGGTAAAATTGACTCGCTTTGAAGTTTGGTGTCGCTTCAGCTCAGCGATTGGTCAGGTTGTTTTTACATGAGACCAATCAAATACTTGGCAACTTGCCTTCAATTTTGCTATGATCTATTCCAGGGTTTAAGAGAGCAACCCTTGGAGTATCGAGGAAGGTGGAGACCTAACGATGTGAGATTTAAAATTTATTAAACGACAAACATCCATTTAAATTAATAAGGTTTACGGACATCAGACAGTCCGTCCATCCGCGGACGGCAGTTGGTTCGAAAAGCATATGCTTACTTTCTGTGTTTTTTTACTGAAGCTTTTTAAACTTGATTGAACCGCGAGTAGTTGTACGCATGCAATCTATTTTTTTATTATATTTTGATAGGTATTATTCTTTTTGTGCCTGAAATTTTTACATTTACCCCCCAAATATCTCCTACTTACCCTCCGTGCATATATTTTTGAAACTTGTAGTTGCCCGAGTGCTATTCATTACATTTATAGGAGTTATTCATCATAATGGTTTTGTTATGTGAATCGGGGATGTTAGTCTGTGGTAAACACTATTCGTGAATCGGGGATGTTAGTCTGTGGTATACACTATTAGTGAATCGGGGGTGTAAGTCTATGGTATACAGTATTAGTGAATCAGGGATGTTAGTTTGTGGTATACACTATTAGTGGATCGGGGATGTTAGTCTGTGGGATACAGTATTGATGAATCGGGGGTGTTAGTCTGTGGTATACACCATTAGTGAATCGGGGATGTAAGTCTGTGGTATACAGTATTAGTGAATCGGGGATGATAGTCTGCGGTATACACTATTAGTGAATTGGGGATGTTAGTCTGTGGTATTCACTATTAGTGAATCGGGGGTGTAAGTCTATGGTATACAGGATTAGTGAATCGGGGAAATTAGTCTGTGGTATACACTATCAATGAATCGGGGATGTTAGTCGGTGGTATTATACAGTATTGCTGAATCGGGGATGTTAGTCTGTTGTATACACTATTAGTGAATCGAGGATGTTAGTCTGTGATATACACTATTAGTGAATCAGGGATGTTAGTCTGTGATATACACTATTAGTGAATCAGGGATGTTAGTCTGTGGTAAACCCTATTCGTGAATCGGGGATGTTAGTCGGTGGTATTATACAGTATTGCTGAATCGGGGATGTTAGTCGGTGGTATTATACAGTATTGATTAGTCGGGGATGTTAGTCTGTGGTACACACTATTAGTGAATCGGGGATGATAGTCTGCGGTATACACTATTAGTGAAGCGGGGATGTTAGTCTGTGGTATTCACTATTAGTGAATCGGGGGGGTTAGTCTGTGGTATTATACAGTATTGATTAGTCGGGGATGTTAGTCTGTGGTATACACTATTAGTGAATCGGGGATATTAATCTGTGGTATACACTATTAGTGAATCGGGGATGTTAGTCTGTGGTATTATACAGTATTGATGAATCGGGGATGTTAGTCTGTGGTATACACTATTAGTGAATCGGGGATGGTAGGCTGTGGCATGCACTATTAGTGAGGCGGGGATGTTAGTCTATGGTATACAGTATTAGTGAATCAGGGATGTTAGTCTGTTGTATAATACATTGTAGCAGATGTTACAGGTTGGGGTTGGCATCCGGTGTGACATAGCAGATTTTACAGGTTTGTGTTGACATCCGGTGTGACATAGCAGATGTTACAGGTTGGGGTTGGCATCCGGTGTGACATAGCAGATGTTACAGGCTGGTGTTGACATCCGGTGTGACATAGCAGATGTTACAATGTATGTCACAACGGAGGTCAACACCAGCCTGTAACATCTACTAATAGTGTATACCGCAGACTAACATCCCCGACTAATCAATACTGTATAATACCACCGACTAACATCCCCGATTAACTAATAGTCTATACCACAGACTAATATCCCCGATTCATCAATACTAGATAATACCAAAGACTAACATCCCCGCTTCACTAATAGTGTATTCCACAGACAAACATCCCCGATTCAGCAATACTGTATAATACCACCGACTAACATCCCCGACTCACTAATAGTGTATCCCACAGACGAACATCCCCGATTCACCAATAGTATATACCACAGACTAAAATCCCCGATTCACTAATACTGTATTCCACAGATTAACATCCCCGATTCAGCAATACTGTATAATACCACCGACTAACATCCCCGACTCACTAATAGTGTATATCACAGACTAACATCCCTGATTCACTAATACTGTATACCATAGACTAACATCCCCGACTAATCAATACTGTATAATACCACCGACTAACATCCCCGACTCACTAATAGTGTATCGGGGATGTTAGTATGTGGTATACAGTAGTGATGAATCGGGGATATTAGAATGTGGTATACATTATTAGTGAATCGGGGATGTGAGTCTGTGGTATACAGGATTGATGAATCGGGGGTGTTAGGCTGTGGTATATACTATTGGTGAATCGGGGATGTGAGTCTGTGGTATACAGAATTAGTGAATCGGGGATGTGAGTCTGTGGTATACAGGATTGATGAATCGGGGGTGTTAGTCTGTGGTAAACAGTATTGATGACTCGGGGATGTTAGTCTGATAATGGTTTTGTTATGTGAATCGGGGATGTGAGTCTGTGGTATACATTATTAGTGAATCGGGGATATTAGAATGTGGTATACATTATTAGTGAATCGGGGTTGTTAGTTTGTGGTATACACTATTCGAGAATCGGGGTGGTTAGTCTGTGGTATTATACAGTATTGCTGAATCGGGGATGTTAGTCTGTGGTATACACTATTAGCAAGGTTTGGTTATCAAGTATATACATTTCACATGTATCAGTCGAACGGCATCATACCATTTCATCAAACTGATGACGCTCGTCAACTGTACCGTTTATAATGTATAGCGTCATTGCACGGATTACGAACAATCACCTGGCAGTTGAGATCAAACTCGTTATGAAAATTGATTTTCTCAATTATGGCACACAAATGACATAAAGTTGTTAATCATTATGCTGTTCACACTGTCTGTTGGGTGGGCGTTCACGTTTTGGTTTCCTAGTGTCATGTCCCAGTAATCTACGTAATATACTGAATTATGTATGTCCTTAAATTCTTCGTAAATTACTTGCTCCATGAACTTTGCCACAAAGTCATATGGAACAAGTGAATGTGGGTACGTGTGCGAATGTGGACCTTTAACTAATATCTTGGCATTCGGTGAACGCTGTAATAGACTTTTAATGGCTTCCACTGCATTCTTCACGTGAAGCCGGTAAAGCTCAGGACTGAGATATCTAGCAGGGTGAAGGTACCAATGTATTAAAATTATTACATCACGGTTGCTTCCTATTTCGCTAAGACGAGCGGATACAGAACGTAAATTTCTTCTAAATCCTGAACTTGCGAATGGATGTTCATGAGGCATCCACTCAACACTTATCTCGCCGTCAGGGGACGAGGCACGCACGGGCCTTTGCCATGATTTCTCATTCATATTTTTCACTTCAGGAGTATCCAGCTTGAGGCTAAGGAAGTTCATCACATTTACAAAAAAGATTCTTGTTGTAGAATCGCCAATAAATATAAGTGGTATTTTTGTAAGGCATTTTGTATAGGCCTGTGTAGTTCTTGGAAAGTCAATGGAACACTGAAGTGAGATCCATTTGTTGTCGTACATATATCCAACCGGTACACTTCGGTTCCATGTTTTAGCTGCTTGGAAATCGCTGCAGGACTTGACTGGTGATGAGACTTTACGACGACTGAGAGCGTCTGTAACGAAAATGTCAGTCATTCGAGAATAGGAAATATTTCCCTCAGTCAAATTTCCTTTTTTACCTTAACGATAAATTGTATAAATACAACAAAAAAGACACTGTACAAGTGTTTAGATTTCTTGGAAGATTATGATCATTATGAAAACAAAGAAAGGTTGGATCACATATGGCCCCCGATTTCTTATAATTTTTCGCCATATGTAGATTCATATAAATGAACAATAAATGCATATATCAGATTATTCATTTAAACTACTGATAACCGTAGTAGACCTCTTGCATAACACCAGGTTGAGTGATGGGGGTATCCTATCAAAATGACAGATAAATGTCAAAGGAAAATGTAATTTTGAAAATTGAATTATGATAGAGTATAGAGTAAAAATATCACTGTTATTTTGATACCATATCTGTCATATTGGTATACATGAAGTAAGCGTAGTGATACTTTTAATTAGAAAAACATGCCAAAATTTTACAAAGCTTTAAAAACATCCAATATCAAAACTTCTTTATTCTGTCTATAGATTCATAATTATGTAATATCGAAACCGTTGAAACACAATTTTTTGCATGCCAAACATGGCAAATACACAATTTCACATAATCCTGACGATTTGATTATTATTGTTGATTATGGTGAATACAGATATAGTTTTTCTCCCTTTTTATCATACTACATTATATTATGCATGTTTATAAGTCAAATGCAGCAGTGATAACTTATAGATATGTATTCTGGAAAGTAATGTTTACTCTGGAGAACAACTTAATGTTGAGATTGTGTCATAGACAAAGATATGCAGATATATAAAAACGATAAGATAAACTTGATATTGAAACTATTTACACTTTATTATTATTTTATTTTGATTTTTGCCTATTCATTACACAAATATGAATGAATATTACATTACATTATATCTTTAACTCTAAACAAGTAACGCAAGGACAGATTTTCTTGTTTGACTCCCATACAAAAAAATGTTTTAGCACATTTGATTCTTGTGACCTTGAACGAAGGTCAAGGTCACAAATGTTTATCATAGCTTTATCCATTTACATAAACAACATACATGCCAAATATCAAGACCGGGTGACTTTTTGTTATGGTGAAACACAAATTAAAGGAAAAGAAAGAAAGCTTTGTTTTTCTCTTCTTTTTTTCTATGAAATCAAATGTGTTATATATGTATGACAAATTTACCGGTTGTCAATTTGTTTGGAATTCCTGATGCTGAACGATATGATAAGTAGCAAACTATTAAGCAAGTTTGAAAAATAGACATGTTTAACTATATTCTCTCATGAGTAGTGAATTTTTGGAACTCTTTTCTGCTGAAAATTTTAATAAAAGAACATTTTTTTCTAGAAATAGTGGGATATTCGGTGGCAAGATAAAAGTTGGAATACGTTACACACGATGATGATATTGTTTTATAGTAATTGTGTTACCGCACCTGTAACACCAGCACTGGTGTAGGTCAATAAGGTCCCATTTGTCATAAAATGAATTCTGAAACTAACTGTTCCTGATTTCAGCTTCCTACACCCATACCTTTTTGTATTTTACTTGTTTTGAAATTTCAAGCGGGGGCCAACGCTTATGTTAAATCTCCATAGGCGTTGACCCTACCTTAAACATTAAACCAACAATCATGTTTCCAGAGTAATATTGACAAGATATTAACATAAACTAAATAAATTTCAACTCACCTTCTTCAATTTTGACTGTGACGTCTTGTATTTTTGGATAGAGATTCGTTCTGAAGTTGATAAAAATGATTTTCATGAATTTTTTGCATGAACAGACACATTTTCTATGTTTTATGCCAAAATCAGTTATTGTTTTCTAATCAGATATAGAAATCCTGACATATTGGAATTGGATTCCAGAAATACTTAAATAAGTGTACTCTTAGAATTTCAATACAAAAGTAAACTTGCTTACAGTTCAATTAACAAATTCATATAGTACACATAAACAGACGTAGGACAATGAGTTAGGTTCCAAACAAACTCAGTTTTATCTAAATTGCATCCTTTGTTATGCATGACCTTTTACTTATGTTTTACCTAAAGAAGACAGCTGTGTCTTCATCTAAAGGAGGTGTATCGGCATGGTGCCGGAATTTTGTCCAATCTCTGCACTCATATCCCACGGGTTTTTCACAATAGAAAGACATGTTGTAATTTTCGGCTGTAAAGTCACAGACATTTCTCTCGAAAAATTTCGAATTAGGGATTGACGCACATTGTGTTTCAGCGTTGCCAGGGTGATCTTCTTTCTCAAATATTCCAATTACATTGAAAAATGTTCCATGTTTCTCAAGAAAATTGAGATATATTCCTATGTGCTTTTTTGTACAACCGATTGCGACTGTGATCTTCGGGGAACCGACCCAGAGGGCCTTGACGATTGCCAGATATAAACCGTTGTTGAAGTCGATTACATGACCTCCAGCACTGGCATGCAATGATTCTTCTGTCATCCATATTCGTAGAACATTTCCACCTTTGGTGATAGCCTCATTGCGTGAGTCACGAAGCTCAACGTAGATTTCTATTGTATCGCCGATGTGATATTGAACTTTATTGTTTCTTATTTCAATGTTAGAGTTTTTTGCGTAAGCAACGGCTTGAAGGTTATCTAATTTAGTTATCTCCATATATTCTGGTATCTTTCGTAGAATGTCCACCGGTTTTAAGACATCCCTGCTTTGATATCCAGTTATACTGAAAAGAAAGATATGTTCTGTAATACTTAGGAAAGAAACATAAAATCCACATTATAAAAATAAGTAGTATACCGATAATTAGTTGCCGATATAGTTCAATCATAATGTTAATGATACAGTTAAATAAAAATATTATAGAAATAGCAACTAACAAAAAATCCACTAACCAAAATAATAATAAAAGATAGATATAAATTATAAAAAAACGTAAGATCGTAGACGACAAGCCACTGTGGACAAAGTTTCGCCTTATTGTTTTATGCCACTCTTGTCCATGTGGTTTGTCGTTAACTTGATACATTGTAGCGTCAATCATTTTTGACATGCATATCCTTGAACTGTTCTTAACATTCATTTATTCATTGTTAATCTGAAATTAACTAGTACGCCTATAATTCTTGAAATTCATTATAATGGTTCCCACCGCGACATGTATGTCCCCTAGATGGCGCGGATGTACTAGGGGGTATCGCTACTGCAGTACCTACCCTAGATATTGTGCTTACCCTAAAGTTTGAATGGGCATTCAGTGATATTTCATTGTTAAAAGTTGGAACTCCTGCTCAATTTAAACATAGTATCAATATTTTCCAACATAAAAAAATGCTTACCTACCTACCATATTATTTCTGAAGATGATAGGGGAAAACACTACCCCAACGGCGTTAGAGGTTTACACGGCGATATACTTTTGTCAGACATCGCGTAACAGTCAGCAAAATCATATCAGAAGGGGATCAGTGGTCATGTTGTCGTGTTATAGTCTAGATTTCATGATGCTGGTTTGCTAATTGTCACAATCATTGTACCAGATTTACATTTCATATTATAAATAACCAAAACAATATCTGATTTATAACAAATGTTTAATAAAAGAAAACAGTTTTTAAACACATAAGTTATGGCAATGAATATGAACATCATAATAAAAATAATTATGTCTACCGTAGTCATGTTCAATGATTAATTGAAATGGCAATGCAGTGATTGTAGTACAGTTAATACATGTTTGAGGGGCAGACATTGACATAGAAACATAGGAATAACTTCGTAAGGGGCAGGACACTTGCTAAGGTCACTAATTATGCTTGTATATGATAACTCAGGCGGCTACACTTAAAAGCGGCAAGCATCATGCAGCTTCTTTTCAAATTAGCGAATAGAAATTGTGTTGCTTTTAAAAATAACATTTACTGAATCTTTTAATAGAAAAATCAAATTAGCCAGAAAAAATTGCTCAACTTTTTCACAGTGTACTTATCAATACCTTGAAAACTATGGCAGCTGAACACGTTTTGCTGTACAATTAGAGGAAGTATGAGCCAGATTTACCAGGGCTTTCAGTTGACACAAGACGGATATTTGAGAGCATGTTTTTGACTCCCTAAATTAATATTTGACTCTTTCGTTTTAAAGACAGGTTTATTTGACCAATGTTTTGACACTCATTTTTTTTTTTTACTTCTGAAATTGTTAAATGCCAAGATTCAGATAAAAGCCCCGAACACTGGAACTTTGCATATATAGTCAACTTGTGTTTTTGGTATGTGTATATAGCTTTGGTAAATCATGAACCCATTCTTGTGCTCAAACCAATATTCTTGCTATTTCAAGAATAAGCACTTCTGATTTAATGCGATTTTTGGTTTGAAGAGATTAGTCTCTCTAAAATTCTTCATAATAACTGGGAAAATGTGATTTACAAAGAAATAATAAATTGAGCTTGAGTACAAAATCGGAGTTTGAGCAAGACTTAGAGAATGTTTTCATAAATATGTGCCCATGATTTCAACTCCAGATCCCAAATCAGTATACTCAACCTACTGAGCTACCTGATAATCAGAAGTAGTGTGGCCCATAACAGCCATGCTACTGATGTATTTATATATATATATAAATACAATGGAATTATGTAGTAATTTGCCTGCCGTAGCGGAAAATGGATCCTTAATTATTATTGTTTTATGAATTATTTGTTACATTTGTTCGTGTTGCTTTGTGGTTTTTCTTTTTTTCTTTCTTTTCAGAGACATTGACAAAATGACACCGAAGTAAAAGAACTGGAAGGAGCTAGGTTAATTTTCAATTTCAAACATGTATAAAAATAAGACTTCAGTCAACTGTTAGATATACATGACTTTATGATAAAGAACACTGTTGTTTGATACACTTAAATATAACCAAATTGTTATTATTTGTATTAAGGATATATATATATATATATATCAATATTAAACAAACTTGAAACTGTCAAAAATTCAAGATGGCTGTCTGGTGGCAATCTTTTCCCCCTCTATCAGTCTTACAACCAATAACAAAGATCTGTACAGTAAATTTTTGGAAAAAGTGATGACAAGAATTGTTTTCTAATTTTGATTAATGTTATACTGATGTATATACTGATACTATAATATTTCAGAGGACTGAGGATGCCTTAATGATGGAGTTGTGACTTCAATATTCACTTTCAGGGCCGCACCAATACCAGCCAGCCCAAGGGATAAGAGACAACAAAGAGGGATGCTGCAACACCCCGGATGTTGGAACCATTTGATGACAACTTTGTTGGTGATGTGCAGCAGGAAGTGGAGCTGCCACCAGGCAATTTTGATGAAACTGCAAACTGAAGAAATTGTTGAGGATAGTTCCATCACAGCAGTCAGTACAGGGACCCAATATAACATTTGTGAGTGTGGAATGTGTAGCATTCATATCTATTGAAACAATGCTAAAGCAGTCTAGTTCTTGCATCAAGAATGATTTATATTTGCTTCTCGCTTCTTAATTTCAGAGCCCCATTGGTGGACACAAATGCATAATCTATATACTGTACATATTTCTTCATTAGTATAAACTACATGTACTACACTATTCATAAATAAGTGCACTGTTTCTTATCCACTCATCTTTCATTCTATAATGTTTGCTTAGAATTTAAGTTGTGTCTCCAAATCCAGAACAGCAATCTGTAAAATACATAAAAAATGTACTTTTATGTTTTGTGACTGCAAACAACACTGATTTGGGCTTATTGCAAGATAGATTTAGATACATGTATATATTAAATGAAGAAATATTTTGTCAACCATGAAGATATTTCACAAACCATCTTTGCAATAATTATTGGTCCTCACCCAATTAGTACCCCTCCCCCTTTTTCAGGAGGTATTTATGCCTGGTAATCATGGATTATGGATTTTATGCTCACAAATAAGTATTAAAAATCAACAAGGGACTTGAGTGCTGTCTTGTCACAGTTTTTCTAATGATCATGATTAAGCAACATTTTTTTCTGCTAAAGCTCTTGTCTTATCACCCTAATAAGCAACCCATTTCAGCCAATCTTTGAGTGCCCTTGGTGCTAATTACAGCAAATAGAATAATCATGATAATACAAATCTATAGAAAGTAACAAGGATATTGACCTTGCTCTTTTTACATATGAAAAGCAATGTAGACATGTGTTTCACATACAATAGTTTTAGTATGGGTAACAGACTGAATTCACAGTACTCAGTATCAAATTCTATCTTTTGGACAAGCACGCTACAAAAGTATATTCAATAAAGTACATCCTATATAAGAAATGGAAACATCTTGCCTGGTGGGATAAATGATGTGCGACCTACAAATGGACATTTTATTTCGAGGCGTTTGATTTAGGTCTCCAACTCCCAAGCACCTTCTTCAGTAATCTGTAAAAGTATGTATATGAATAATTTTTACCAAAACAAAGTCTGAAGTTGATCGAATTGCAGTAAATCTGGGTCATTTTGAAAAAAAAAATAAAAAAAATATATAAGAGATTGGCAGAAATTAAGGGCTACAACTGTCAGCTTGCCAACCTATGACTGCATTTAAGCTTAGTACTTTCAATGCTTTTCCACAGTCAGAGCTTACAAAGGCCAGCTGTGCATTGTGAAACCATGTGCTTGGTCATGGTGTGATGATCATGACATTACTACAACTGTTAGCTGACTTTTGTTGTTGTTCTATTCATTAAAAATCTATATATGAAATTTTAATATCTATGAATTGTAAAATTTAATTAAAAAAGAAATACAATGTACAAATAATTGAGCTAGCTGCGTTCCATTAAAAGTTACAGGACTATGACTCAATAGAATGCTGTGTAATGCTTTAATGAACTAAAATTCACTTGCAACATGAGCAATGACACTCAATTGTATTTAAGCCTTTCGATTATAAATACCTGCCAATCTGTACAAGAAGTACTCCTCTATCTGCGGCCAGTCAATTTGGGAAGGATAATCCTGTGATCTGGTATCCATTGCTGAAATCCAGCAACTGACCAAACACATCAATGACATTGGGCAGGTCAACAGCAGATTGCCTGAGGTTCCTTTTTCCTTCATAGACCTTTAATCTAAAAATAATAAAAACAAAAATATGCAGTCTATAGTTAGTGAGTTCAAATACAAAAGTCAGTCTGCAATATTTCTATTACACTACATGTATTTAATTTAATTCCTTAATTTCGGTTTTATGAAACAAAACAAAATAATTTTAAAAATGTCATTTCTACAAAGAGAGTCCGAACATATTTTCTGTAATTTTTTTCTCGGGGCCCCTGTGTTCCTAAACATCTTTTTGTGTACTAATATCTTTTGATTATGTTTTGATGGGAACATTATAGTTCACCTACACACTTCTCATGCATACTGCTATTCAGAAGAATGATGCTACCCCTGAATGGTGTTCTTAATCATAGCACATTGCTCAAAATAACCTTTATGCATATTCCTGTGATCAAATAGATCCTACAATAAGTACACAACTAAATAACGCCGTCTTTACCTTATCATATGTAAAACTCTTTTTATCTTATAGAAAAAAAGCCTCAAAATAAATATTAATCACATTTTGTTGTTCATCCCAAACACGTTCATAATCGTCCATTCCGAAACGGAGGACATCTAAAGAAGGAGAAAAGAAACACTGTAAAAATCTTCCTATTATTTTCACACCTTGATCTCAATCATTATTGATAGGAATGGAGATATCCGCCCATCAAAAAAATAAAAAAGGACATAATGATTAGGTAGTTCGGATTGTCCCAACACCTTTCTTTCACTTTCTATGACGTCAACAGTGACAGATGATCCAAACGGTTAATCAAAGAGCTGAAGGGTGAAACTGATAGCAAGGCAACAATAAATGCAGCTTTTTTTTTCAGTATGAAATATAATATGTTTTACCTTTCAACTAAATAACTTTTTCTGCAATGGGTAGTAGTAGCACTTCGTTTCCTCAATTCAGTCTTCAGTTTTTGTACCGACCAGTTCTGAAAACACTCGTCCGCCATGTTGACGTCGGTAGTAGCCCGCCCTTGTACACGCGCGCCATCTGGCGAGTAGTGTCGCGGCGGAAACCATTGAAGGGTTCAAGTACTTCCCTCTCTGTTTCGACTGTAGTTAAGACCAATTTGTATTTTAAAAAAACCCGACCGGGTTTCCTAATAAATACTTTTCTAATCATGATCCAGGCCTTTATTTTTAAGTTTTTTAAATTCATAGTCTACTTTTTAGATACAAAAATTCACTAAAGAAAATATTAATTGCAAGTGTTTCTCGAATTAATGTTATACTACAACAAAACATTGTACCGAAACTTCTTCGCCGTAAATAAGGTTACATATGAAGAGTTGTGGTACACCCAACAAATGTGAAGTTAGAAATTTGTATCTGAGAATATTGCTCGATTGAGAAAGAAATAGATCTCAAGATCTGAGAATATTACAAAAAAAAAAAGATTTTGGGTCAGAAGTCCGAGTGAATCATCTCATACAGGAATTGTACCTGCTGCCCCCCTTTGCATGATCGTTAGAGGCGACTAAATTTAGGATCTTATCTTTTCTCTTATTTCTAAACAACTTTCTTTTTCCTAATATCTCCCTTGAAAATGTCCCACTTTTGGCCTTTATTTGAGTGTTCGCCCCATGTGAGGAATGCTTTGGGTTCTGTCCCCTGGCCGAACCATACCAGAGTCTGTAAAAATGGTAGTTTCTACACCTGCTTAACGCTCAGCAATTCAGGAGTGTATAATGTGACCGGGTGGGGTGTCCTGCTGGGTGTCTTCGGCAGTATGTTTCAGTGAGGTAGCACTATAAAGTCGGCATCAGTTCCGCGCTATCACAAGGAGACAAACACGAACATATCGCAGCCTCCTAAAGCACACACGCATACACTACACACATGCATCTTGCGCACAGGGGAGGCCGTCTTTAAATGGCCATGGTTGTTGATAGGACGTTAAATAATACTAATCAAACCAACCAACTTACTTGTGTCTGGCATCGTTCGTCAATTGTCCGGTGTACGAATATTGTTGCAAATCAATGGAATTGAAGTATCGTAACCTAAATGAGAAAAGACCAAAAAATAAATGAAATCAATTTCCTTACCATTTTCATGCAATAAATAAACATTCTCAATGGCGCGGTGAAATCCTTTGATCCAAGCATGTGGTTGTGAGGTAAAGATATCGTACTACGTAGATGTATCGGATAATGGGAGGCAAACTAGAGAGATAATTATGTATTAAGTTACAGAGATATTTATTTGCTTATCCAAGAGAGTATGATAGAACTTGGGAGATAACATAGAGTGTTTTCCAACAAACGTATACAAATCCATGCCTTTTTATGCCTATTCATATTGAGTGTTTAGCATTGTATATTGACTTTGGTGTTATTTATTGATATTTTGGTATTTTGTTTTCTAAAGTATGTACGTACACCAGTAGAATGATCATCAAGGCAATGAAGACCTTCAGTTTGGTTGTGGACAGCCGGAACATGTTGCTACTGTATCACGCCTAGTCGATAGTTGCAATATTGACGTTTCACAACACAATACAATCCTGCCTACAGAGCGAGGTTCCTGCAAAACAAAAACATTTACTGACAAGAGCTTATTATAATGGAGGCCATTACGGATGTCCCCTCCCCCCCCACAAGTGCTTATTATAATGGAGGCCATTACGGATGTCCCCCCCCCCCCCAAATCTTTATGAATATTTACACAAGTCAAGGTCGGCACAATACAGCTACATATCAAATTTGAGCAAAATCAAACACTATCTCGGTTGAGTTTGCAGTGCCAAAATACACCTACATACTAAATTCGAGTAAAATCGAACAATATCGAAATTTCGACCAATCAGAAGCCAGTATACGACAGCCATATTTGATGTGCAGCTCCGAAAAAAGGTGTCTTGCATATATTAGCACACGCCCCAATACTCATGTGTATTTTCATTGGAATCCAATGTACAGTTTTTGAAAAAACGCGTGGGGAAAAGATTACGGCAAAGAAGAAAAAGAAACGGAGCAAAACAACATGCCCCCTCACTTCGTTTGGGGGACATACATATTTACATCATTTTATGGACAGCTGTGATGTCATGATCTTTGTTTTCTTTTTGTATTTTTACCGAATGCGAAGCAAGTGTAAATATCGGTATATTATGTCATAACAATAAAAAGAGAACTGGTATACATATTGATAACTGTCTGATTTTAAGTTCTTAATATGCACATGACACTTCTCTAATATTACAGGGAGCGGTACATGTTGATTTTTTTTTATATTTATGGAAAGTAAATATAGGTAAAATCCAAGTTGTCGGTACATATGTATAAGTAGAAAATATATCATTGATGTTTTTTTCAAATATCAATCTCACAGGGGGTTTATACATTTTGATTCTTCAATTAAACATTACCCCCATCTATATAAAAAAACGTAAGTTTGATAAAACGCTATTTAGATCGAAATCCCCTGTCAATCAATGGTTCGAAAAAAAAACACAACTCTAACTGGTAGAATAATCTAAGTCAAATATTGCCAACAGTAATCAAACAGAGGAATCATCTCTCTATTTTCCTACCAAACCCAAAAGAAAGTTTAATTTTTCTTCCGGTGGAATAGTAAAAGATTAAGCGTTATGGTAGTGCTCCAAATTATTTTGCTGTATTATTTTGATGAAAATAATACAATTGTATCTGGAGAATATTAATGGGTTACTTTGTTTGATTACAATGAAATAACCTGGAAAAGATATACCGTTCCCTTCAGAGTAATTAATAATGCAATACTTCAATGGTTACGACTTATGATGCATCAATATATTTTAACAACCCATTCCATTTTATTGGAGCACGGACCTACAAATAATTTCCATTGTGTTTTATGTATAGTAAGAAAGGGAAACATTTGCTCATATCTTATGAAGCAAAAACAAGGTTTAGATTGTTTGAAACTCTCTTAAATGCCTTTGTTATGCCCTTTTTAAACACTGAGCAACTATTATTTAAGAGTTTTGTTATTCAAAATTATGATTTACTAATTCTTATTACCTTGAAAAAAACTACTCATTAACCATCAACAGGTTAATTATTGCTAGTTACTTATTTGAATTGCTGCTGGCAGCTTTTTACTTATTCGAATCACCAATCCACTGCTGGCATCAGTTTACTTATTCGAATCACCAATCCGCTGCTGGCAACAGTTTACTTATTCGAATCACCAATCCGCTGCTGGCAACAGTTTACTTATTCGAATCACCAATCCGCTGCTGGCAACAGTTTACTTATTCGAATCACCAATCTGCTGCTGACAGCTGTCTAGTTATTGGTATCACCAATCAACTGATGGCAGTGGTCTATGTTTCGAAGAACGAGCTCTAATTAACTAACCTGCTGATACATTCAGCCTGCTTTCGATTGCTGGTGTAGCTTTGTACGCCAGGATGATCCTAAGAAATGGTTTACCAAATGAGGTCATATCAGTCAAATATGTTAACACATTAAAAATAGAAATCAATGAGTATTTGTGAGAACTACCTTGGAAACCATAAAGGATTGATTCTTTGTATATCTGTATAATGCTTTTAAAGAAAAAGTTTTGTTGCAACCGGTGTTATGTACACATACTCGACGTACATTTTAAATAAAGGGAATTTGAATGGGATCAAAAGGCAGGGAGTGTTCCCGCCCCGCTTTACCGGTTTGGCTTTTAAACTACCGGTTGTCATAAGCACATGCCTTTAACACACTTAAATGCCATTAAACTTGACAAATATGCCATTTGAGCCATTTGTCAGGTATTTGTCTATGAATCTAGACAGTTGTCACTAGTGTTGAACCTCAAATATTAAATGTGTTAGCTCAAAAGCTAAGAAATAATATATAGTAAATGATTAAGTTGTGCGAGTCATTTAAAACAAGTGATACTTCGGGTAGCTGTTTTGGAATTGCGTCATCCAAACTTGTTATCAAAAGTGGGTGTATCGGCCAAAGAAAACATAGAACTTAATATATCAAGCAAAAATGTAACCATGATCGGCAACAGAAATTAAGACGACAGTAGACTAAGAGAACACGCTACGAAGGTTCTCTGCATGCAGAAGATTTCTAACATCAGAATGTAAGCGAAGTACAAAACATTTTAATGTCTTATAGAATGAAAATGCATTGATACGAATTCCCTCCCTTTTAACGTACATTTCTTTATCTCCTTTCCCCCCGAAACATATTTTGTATACGCTTCCTTTAAAGTATAGTCACGTTCATCATTTCTGTATTACATCTTTAGTGGAAACCACATTTAATTACACTTGTACTTTCATTCATTATTGTACTTAAGCTGTATGTATTCATGTGCCTGTTTATGTAAAGTATAGCTTTATTCAAGTTTGATGTGATCAATGAATAAAAATACGATGGAACTTCCAGTGTCTCTTTTAAAGCCACCAATACTTTATCTTACATGTTTTGTAAATATTGAGTTTTGATTGGAAAGGGACTAACATTGACTGCTTTTTTTTTTTTTTTTAATTTGTTTCCCAATCTGTCACAGATCGCTGCATTTTGACTTGATCTTGTACACAGGTATCTATATCTTTATTTCTTCCCAATAAGTCTCCATGACTATAGATTCAGGTAGGGCACCTTTTCCTTTGATCATATGCAACCACTTGATATATATATATATATGAATCATATAACAAAATCAAAAATAAGAGTGTAAACATTGAAAACGCGTTTTGGATTCAAGTATCTCAAAGAATTACAAACCATTGCCAGAATGTGGGTTGATGTGTATTCATCAGTCAATCAATAAATTAGGCTTGAGTATAGAATCTGACCTTGAACATGAGAATAGTTTCATGAATATTGACCCAGGAGTTTCGTAAGTTAAGAAACTGCAAATTATAACATAAACAACTCTCTGTCGCAGGAAATTAAAAGTACTGACAAAATATCCAATCTCTGATTATTATAATGAATCAAAAAGAAAAGGCAAGTATCTGTCTATGACTTTTTGCAACCAAGCCCCAACTGCGTTATACGGCACACATTTGTGACTTTGTAAACAAAATAATTAAGGTTTAAATTCACCATGCGCAAAGAACTCATCTACCACCGTCAGCATGACACATAGAAAAATCAGTTTAAACTTATTTTAATTCGCCTGAAACCGAATATACCGGTGTTAGATTCTGTTTTACATCTGTATTAGTATATTGAATAATATCTTCATTTAAATACACACCTGATACGTTAGCGAAAGACCAGTTGGAGGTAATCAAGCATACAGCGGGATTTGTTTTTGAATTTATGTAAAGCATATGAATTGGTAATTGTAGACGGGTGAAATCCAGGTGCCAATATAGGCAGCTAGTGTGTGACGTCATGCACAACTGGGCATATATGCACAACTGGACAACACTGACAGAATCCGTAGATATATGTGGTTAATACGGATACAAGAGCTCATGTACCTCTGGAATGTAATTGCTACATGTATATGTGCGCGTCCATTCGTAACACACCTACCTGACTCACGAACACAGAGCGTCGCTATGAATAGATGTGTTATTCCTTAGCGCGTTTGATCTTTGTGTGTTGATATTTTGTTTACTTTAATTAATCTTAGAAACACTGGTTTCATCTATCATTAGATATTCATGCAAGTGTCATTCTAGAGTTCCGGAATTTGTCTGGAAATATTTCGTTTACAAAATGTTACATTTATCTCTTAGGATATTTTTGTGTTTTAAAATCCCGATCGTGCAACTATCTAAATACAATTTGTATTACACTGGTGGCAAACAAGGTAAACAAACTGTCAATGAATACTTGCCCTCCCCTGTAGGTTTGGGGAAAGAATAAGCAAATAATTGGTCAAAGGCAGCAAACGTGGGCCCCCTGTAGAACAACGAATTTTCTTCTGTGTTTTCTGCTAAGGGGATATAAAAAATAAAAACTGATCTGCTTCGCCCTTTGCAACATCTATAGAATTTCTCTCTACATTCTAACAATATTTTTGTTTCCATGTGACCTGTTTGGCAATAACTCACTTTTGATCTTAATGTTGAGCGTTCGCCGAAGTGGGGTAGGCAGTGCATAGTTAAGTCTTTTAATATGGTAGTTGTTATTCCCTGCATAACGTCCAGGATTTTGATTTAATGCAAGTTTAACTAAGTAAAATGACAAGTATAATGTAAACATTCCCTGCCTCCAGCATACAGATGTACATACAAAATGTACACACATGCACGCATACATTACAAAATATGGAATCACGTCCTTAAATGTCCTTAGCTGTTAATAGGATATTAAAACCTATAAAACCAAACAAACACAAGGTAAACGTTGTTGGACTTTGAACCGAGTTATCTCTTCTTTCAAATGTCCACGATTTTAATGTAATAAACAATACGATAATCTCATCGGAGGAAATCATTGATATTATTCGCATTATTGACTGTTCGAAAACAATTGTTCCGTTCTTAATTACCCCATAATTCCTTGATGAAGCCGTAACTATTTTACAGTTTCTCTTTCAAACTTACCTTTCGTTTACAGCAAACGTTTCAGATCACTTTGTAAAAGCACTTCCCTCCTATATGTACGTAGCGAATTGAAGCATTTAGACCTAGCGACTCTTCTATCAATCCGCTAATTACCATATCAATTTGAATAAGCGGCGTAAAACATATAGATGAAGAAATAATATTTTGTTGGCGTCATCAGCAGAGCTTTCGAACCGAATTTGGCATCATGATCTTTTCGCAAAATTGTATAGTTTTGAGATAAATTTTAAATAATTAAAATGGTTTTCAAAACGGTCTTGTGGATGACACGCAAGTAGTTGTAATTATTAATAGATTTTTATTGTGGGGTTATAAGTCTATGGCATACAATATTCCATTGAAAGGTCCTCAACTATTTTTAGTGTTCATAAATGATATAGTTAATAACATAAATGCATTAAGTTGTTTGGGGATGATACATGTACCTCTTTCTATGATGTTGATGATATACTTACACTCAGTGCCAACCTGATGAATAGTGATTTAAACAAAATTGTAATTGGATTAGGAAATGGCTCTTAAATTTTGACCGAGTAAAAACTGAAATATTGCTGATCAGTAAAGAAAATAAACAAAATTTGAAAAGTAACCTTGCATAAAATGTATTATTCATATTATCTTGTTTTACTGATTTTTGTTTTTAATGCGTAGCATATCGTGATTCCCTAACATGTTTACTTAGTGTCTGGCTGTGTAAGGTATTTTGTGTCGATTGGCATGACAATTCTACATAACTTATCCGACCATACATTTCAAGTGACTCATCCATCATTGAAGGGAACAATCATTCTTTTCGGTGTTTTTTTGAAATTGATATAAATGCTCGATTTTTGAGAAAGATTGAATTTTATCAAAATATCAGCTAATTTAAAAATGTTTGATTTAATCGTATATTACAAAAAATGGTAAGTTTACGTTTCCTACTATTCTTATCGACCTTTTTATTTCCTCTCTAAAAAAATGCAAATATACCTATATAAAAAATGTGGTAAATCATAAAAAAAGTGAAGAAAACAGTATTGAGGTTAGCTTTTATTTTTTATAATGTTTACTTGTTATCGTGTTTTAAATGACAGTTTAAGTTTTGTTTAGTTGAGCAGTCTTTAAGAATAATTAGAAGTTAGCTTTGTAACATCTTATATCTGCTTATCTTACATATGCTTATATCTCCAATATAAGAATAGGTATTGAAAAACATGTGATAATTATTACACTGAAAAGGGTATTATTCAATCATTTTGGTTTTACGTTTTCATAATTCTTTTAACATCTAAAGATATTTTTAGAATGTATACCTAATGCAATATATGAAAACACGGCAGCCATATAATTAATGTAAACACATTGAAACGTCATGATAATGTAATGATAATGTAAAGTTCGGGCATGATTTAAACAAAGTTCTGAAAACACTCCCGCACCATTATGTCAAAATAAAATAAATATATAATTAAATAAATAAAATTGTTTTGAAATGCATTCTGAGCATTTTTTGCAGAAGATAATCACTTTGACTTAGGATAGCTGGGTCATACATACTACACACGATACACTTGGTGAGAAAGTTTCCAAATATATCCACTCATACATGTTTGAATGCTCCTTCAAAATATTCATTTATTTTCGTACATAAAAATGGTAATTATAAACTGGGTATGGAAATGTTTGATTCCAAATAAATACTAAAAAATATAACATTATTGTACTAAATATGTATATATTGCAATTGTAAGGTGCATAAAGAACACTCATTTCATGTTATATCTCATGTCAATATATCAAAATATCAAATGTAAAACGTCCTTTTTTGAAGTGGAAACATTTGCTGAACATATTTTACAGGAGGTTACGAAAAATGGCAGACATGTTTTTTTTTTTTTTTTTTTGCGGCTTTTTTTTTTGCGGCTTTTTTATCACCCAACGCGCTTCTGTTGATAATGATGAAGAGTTATGTTGGCATCCACCGTGAAAGAGCTTTTGCATTGCTTAATCAGTTCATCAATAATTTATGCTTAAACTCATAATGTACTTATTGTTTTTGTATACTTATACCAACCACATATGGTAAAGATATGGATTTGTTGTACGAAAACATTAAATGAAATGAAAAGTTTATGTAGTAAAGCTTGCCTGACAGAGTTAGCGAATGTGTATTGTTTTTGTCTGATACATGTATTACCTGTTTGTCATTTACCTCAGTGGTAATAGACACAACATCATACATCCCATCACTAGCAATACTCATACATATAAACCAGCCGTACATATACAAGTTAAACGATGATTACTCATACAAGAAACTGTGGTTGGGGTTGGGGTCTTATACAGGTAAACTGTATCCTATTAAGCAGCATTACTGCAACACCTGGCGGCCGGAGTAGCGATCCTACTTTACAATACAAATCAGGGCTTTGTGAAATGAAAAGTTTCCTGATCATTAACTAGTTGAAATCTTCATTGCATATACATCTTCGTTACATAAAAACTAGAGTAAATCGAAAAACATTATTTATAATTTATACTGCATTTATTAGGCCAATTTTGGAATATGCTGACATAGTTTGGGATAACTGCACACTACAATGAACAGATCTTCTAGAATCTATACAATTAGAAGCAGCAAGAATTATTACAGGCCTTCGTTCAGGAACATCTCATAATAAACTTTATACCGAACTTGGTCTGGAAACTCTGACTGCCAGAAGAGAGAAACACATATATATCATGATGTATAAATTAATGCATGGACTCTCACCGCAATATTTACAAGATGTGTTGATCCCCTTTACAAACAATCCTAATGAAAATCATTATTCTCTCCGACAAACTAGACCTTTTATCCCACCAATATACAGAACTAATAACTACTTTGACAGCTTCTTTCCTTTCATGTGCCGCACAGCTAACAACACTGATACTAATCTTTTTGACTCTCCTACACTTGCAAGTTTTAAATGGCTGTTAGATAAAAATACTATAACTGATAGTGAATCTGTTAAAATTTTCAAAACTGAAGGTGATAGAAGAACAAACATTATTCTTTCCCAACTTAGAAATTATTGTAGTGATTTAAAGTTTGATTTGCATCATGACCACCTAACTGATAGTCCAGTATGTACTTGTTCAGATGAATTGGAAACAGTCTCTCATTTTTTTTAGAATGTCCTATTTACTATGATTTGAGGATTAATTTATTCAACTCACTCAGTAATTATGCCCTTGACCATAACCATATCGATATTGAAATTATTTTACATGGCTGTCCTAATTGTGAAGGTAATACAAACAGACTAATGCTTCGTGATATACATTACTTTATGGGGAAATCCAAACGTTTTAACTTGTACAAGATCTAGAAAGCCATTATTTTGACAAAAACTGTAATTTTCTATGAAAACAGTTGAACGTGGTTGTGAATTTATTTGATTATGTAATAAAAAATATTTTCATTTAATTATTTTGTGCTCCTCTACACAATGTTTTACTTAAACTTTTGATAAATGTACATATCGGATTAAATCTGTAGATTAAATAGTTACATATAAATAAATTAATACACACTTAAGGTGGTGATGACCTGTGCAGTACTTGCGAATGGACTTTTGGTCTATCTACCTAACTGTATCGAATGTTAAATAGTAACTCATGTGTACACGTGTAATCATGATAATTAATAACCATATTTATGTTTTGTTTGTGTGTGTGTGTTTGTGACGGCGTGTGTATGTCCTATGTTGTATTGTAAATAATCAAAAGTGAGTTATCCCCCTTTAATTACTTTATCGTTTACATTTATGTATTTTCATTTCAAAATATCTATAAAATGTATTTAGCTATAGTTCTATAATAGTATTGTAATACTCTAGCCACCTATGGAAAGAATTTATATAGGCTTGCCTGTTATTCGATCCATTTGACCATAACACCATGTCAATAAAATCTGTTGAAATGAAAATAAATTGCAGAAACGATTGGTGAATATATTTGGCAGATGGTGATCGTGGTAACTGGTTTAATTGAGCGAAACATGCCAGACGTGTTCCGCCTCGTAGCAGCTTGTTTATTACCTGTCGTGTTTCTCTGGTAAAGAGAGATACAGAGTGAGTCTGATTGGTAGCTTTCACTGTGAATGATTGTCTCAGCACATTAAGTATTTGAAAATGCTTTTGAAGTAAAATATTCATAAACCTACCCATTTCCAACCCTTTATTGTGGTATACTGCTGGTGTGCTTTTTATTCTGAATTTCAGTTTCTGCGTCAACAAACTTGTCATATAAGAGTGGACAGGGGATCTAGGGGGATCTAGACAACGGCTGTTGTGACTTGTGTGTTACGCCAAAGAATGGAACTAGGAAATGAACTGTTTCCGTACGAAGAATGTGTATTCGTGCTGCATATTTCGCAGATAAGTTATTTTACGTAGGTTTCAAGCTATTTGATGTAGCTGGCAAGTATTATTTTATACTTCAATTATTGAACTTCCATCATAATTTACGGGAGAGCTGTTTTCTAGAATCCTGTAGGTTATAATTTAGTGCTAGGTGTCTATTGGGCAGTATAATGGACATTTCATTTATTGTGATTTATATATGAACCTTGATCTGTGTTATTTTGAATACATGTGCAGCTTGATATTTGATAGCTGATTTTGAATTTGCTTGATAATTAGCAGGGAGCTGATACCCAGAAACTGTTAATTATTGATTAACGGGGAGTTGGTTACTCTCAAACCGTTAATCTATTGATTCGCACAATAACCAGCGGGGAGCCGATACCAAGAAACCGCTGATTAGTGATTATAGAATTGTTTGTTCGTTGATTGTGGTCTGTCAAATTACACCCATATTGGCTTATTGGGTCGACGGCCGTTTAAAAGTTGTGACCAATAAATCCAATCAAGCTTATTACATGCACTTGTTATTTGTGTATCTTTAATAATGCGTTTTTACGTATCTTAACAAGTTGCCTTATTCAATTTAAAATGCCATAGCTTGCAGTTTCGTTGACGTTCAAAGCAAAATGATATAAAAGTGTCCCTATATTTTCACGTTGCACGTTATTTATCATACAAATGTCCCATTCAGTCAGGTCGTCAGAATATTTTATAGTTAAGTTAAATTATAATTGAAACACATTGTGCAAGGCACTAACATTCCATAAATATATAATATAAAGTTCAGAATTGATAATTTGTTGTTTGGGATTTCAGCTGCTGCTCTTGCTTATAAGCTTTGCCACGTACTTGCCACGTACACGCGCATCATTGACTTCGCTATCTCATGTTCTGTTGTCATTACAAAACCGTTTCACATCGTCTGGCAATTCGCCTTAGTACACGGGATAATTGATTTAATATGGACTACAATGGAATCGTTTGATTGTATAGCTTCGATTTCATGTTTTTATTACCGCTCCTTAGTTTATATGACAATGGTACTGAAGAGTATTCAGCTGACCAAAGCTCCTCCATTCCTTATACAACATATAACAAAACCTGGATACTACAGTAATACCTTTATATTTCTCTTTGTGCGTCTTTGCTACCTTTTCTGTTTGGTTTGGTTTGGCTGGAGTTTTCCTCAACATCCGTTGTTTACCATTTAACTTTCAGACAAAACTGCAGATTTGTAATATTGTACCGTTCTTAAGAGGTGTATGTACTAAATCATGGAAAATGACGAAGATAACTGTTGAGGAGAAATTTGATTATATTTACATAACCACCTACCGTACATAAGATTTGAGTGTGCACACGTAAAAAGTATTGATTGATGAGGAATACAGTTTTCCATTCATATATTTCACAATATTTAATTGCCTGTTGCTGACATGTGCATCACTACCATTTAACGTTTACTGATAATGATCCATGCACTCATAAATGTAGACGTCGATGTAATGAAAACTTTCTGAAATCCGCCACCCGGCATATCGTTTCATGCTTATCTTACACGCGTGTCAGTAGCCATGTTGTTTATTTTAATATTCAGGAATTTATGCATTCATGTTATAACTTATCGACAGGGAAGGGTTATAGAACAGCCAATCGATTTATATTTCATTTTCAAAACTTTTAAATGACATTAATATAATTTGCCGTTATTCCAAATGCATCTTACATTAACTTATCATTCTATAACTACAAATAAATACAGGATAATGTGATAAAAAATCACATCGTTTTAAAACATGAAAATAAAGCACGTTTTGTTTGAGTTTTTTCAAGCATTAAACAACATTATGTTCCGTGTTTTGGTCCTTTAACACAAAACAGGATCGCAGACAAAATGAACATACGCACGTTAGCGCGTTACGATTATTTGTCTGCAATCCTGTTCTGTGTTATAGGACAATAACACGGAACGGAAACCTATTTGTGCTTAGATTTACTTTTTTTTTAATTTTTTTTTAAATTTTCATTTTTAAGTTCACAATTTATAAGAACTAGGTTATAAAGATAATTTTTTGTTTGTTTCAATTACCCATATTTACCAATTATTTTATCTGCCACTCCATCACAAACATCGCCGTCATCATCGACACAAAAAATATTTTTGTGAGGTTAACTAGATGTTATGTTTCCTGCAATCAAGGTCTTGTGTGTGTTCATTTACATAAAATTATAATGGGTGACTAAGTTAAAAGAAATGCGTTATAAATCATATATATATTTGGATACAAATCAAAAATTATGTAGAATTACTTACCTGACAGAGTAAATGATACCCGTTCGTTATTTACTTCAGTGACAACAGACACAACTTCATTACATCCCATTAGAGGTACTTACAATAACAATAAGGGATACTAACAATAAGAGGTAAACGTATACGCATAAGTATACGGATACGGATACGTATTTGAAGGGGAGCGACCAATATTAACATTTATTTACATTATTAACCATTAACACGATACTCATGAGATGTCATTAACAGAATATTTGGTGAACCGTATCAATAGAGTGTGTCTCTCGACCGGCCTATACAATGAACGCACGATCACTATAGGATAACGTGTTAAATATTTGATAAGTGTTTTAAAGTCGGGTAGATTTTATGTGCTTGTGTCGCCAAAAATGTTTTTCCCTAAGGATTCAAAAATATACTTGATTGGGGGGGACTAACTAGAGATATGTGGTAGATTATGAAAGTCATGTTTTTATCAAATCACATGAAATTCAGACAAAAAATAATGCCTCTTTATGTAAGAATAAAACACATGATGAAAGAAGGAATACTGCCCTTTTTATCACATTATTTTATTACAAGTATGGAAGTTTATAAACTGGTTTAATTTTTATTTCAAAATGTTCTTTAGATGTCATTAATGTTTTTCTAAGATAACAGTTAACATCTATAAATACATGAAACCGTCATTATTCTGGCTGGTGTAGGTTTACAGTAATGCGTAGTTGATTCTGAATTACAATTTTCAATTTCTGGCTGGAATAATATTCTCCCGATGGTGACTTTTTTTTTATACTTTTCCTGATATAACTTGAAACCCATCAACATTTTCATTTTTTTTTTCCAAATTTCTATTAGCTATAAAAAGTTAGTAATTAGGATGTAGTTTATTTTAAATCGATTATTTTGCTCTGCCACCCCATCGCAATCATCGTCGTCATCATAAAAACAAAAAATAAATATTGTGAGGTAAACGAGATCTTATGATTGCTGCATTCGAGGTCTTGTATGTCTTGTATGTCTTGCATGTCTTGTATACAATATATACTGTTGTATTTTCTGACGCCGATTGAGTTAAAAGAAATCCCCGTGCCAAAATAATCAGTTGGAAGAATATATTTTTTTTTACCAGAGTGACAGGGATCACATTTGCAGATTAAATGTACCATCCACAAACTTCTTAGGATACGATATTTCCAAATTACGAAGGAATTTGTTAACGCTTACACGGTGTCTTTTTATAATAGCGCTAAGCTGAATGTACTTGTTCCACACATTTTCGTCACTTCATTCCTTTGCGTTTTTGTATAGAGGTAGTTGGACAAAAAGACGTTTATTAGTACCCCTTCGTGACAAAGCAACGTTTATGAATGTTTCTTCGCAACAGTAGCATGATGGCGTAAAAGGAGTGGTTTTCTGTATTGACATATGTTCTTGTTCTTGTAAAATAACAACAGAAGAAAAGTAAAAAATTTATTCAGTTTTCTGCTATTTTCGAATTAGTTTTAAATCGACAGCTTTCATGTAATTAATTTTCTCCATGCAACACAAACAAAATATTCAAATATTGTAAACTAATATCAACAACATCTGATAAGGATTTGTTGTATGAAATCGTAGATATGTAGTGAAAAATTGTGTAGAATAGCTTACCTGATTGAGTAAACGAATTTATTCGTCGATGTTTCCCATTCCTCATTTACTTCCACGACGATAGACACAACTTCATTACATCCAAGTACTGGTATTACTCATACAAATAAGCAAACTGTACATGTACAAGCTTAAACGATGAAAACTTATTCATGAAACTTTGGTTGGGGTCCTTGGTGAAACCCTTATACATGTTTTTTCATACTACGCAAAATATGCTCTGTTACCTAGCGACAATAATATATGTAGCGGGCCTATTCATTGACAACATACGGGGCCTTGTTAAATGAAACGCCTTCACATCACCTTGAATTTTCCAAAAACCTGGTTTGATGAAGTTTTTCGTCTGCTTCACTTCCGTCCAAGTTGTGTTGGCTTATAATTTATTCATGTATTTAGTACAGTCGAAGGTAATAGCTGACAATCAAACTCGCGTTCTGATTGGTGGAAATTGTATGCCAACCAGCGTTGCTAGGAAAGATGTGGATGGGTGATGTTGCTTGCTGTTATGTGCTGTCAAAGTTATAGTTTATATAGATCAGTTATGTAAGCCTGTAGTTTGACGAGTTGTATGTGGGGCTTTTTTTTGTAAATAGGATGGAGATATCAAATGGAGAGACACGGCAACATGTTAATTGATTAAAGGTACCGATTCTCCCCATTTCACGATGTTTGGTCATCTCTTCTTTTAAAATGTAAAACATAACAAATATTGTAAAAGAGCAAATATCAGTTTCTTTTCCTGTGACACGATGTACGCCTTGGCTTGATAAGTTAACCTCACCATTGACTGGCGTGTCCCACACACCCTCTACATGACACTAGTTACGTCAACTCTAAACAAAGCAAAGAAAATACAGCTAGTATACTATCAGAATATGTGTAGAATACTTAATAATAATGGAGACTTTGTTGTGTTGTTAATGTCATTTATAAACGACGTGGCAACCAAGGTCAATACTGATCAAATATCACTATAATTACATCGACCATCCAACGATATCAACATTTAAACTTGGAATTACGTTATGTATTTTTGGACAATAGCCCATGCCCATAATATTTTCTAACAACCAAACGCTCTTCTAAAATAATGTGTCGCAAATGTAAACAAGCGAGCTGTGGAACTGGTTTCCGGTACCCGTATTAGATTGTGTATGTATTCAAAGATTTATAAGCAGACAAACAAAAACATATTCTACTTTACCTCTAGTCTACTAAAAACATGTCATGCTCCCTGTCAGAATGTTTCCCCAAGCTTGTAATGTCAAATATTTTCATTTGTTGACGTGCGATGTTGATAGATTGGTAATATGATTGATTGAAATAGACATCTCGTATAAAGCGTGACGTCAGTGTTAATTGTTTATCGTCAAGCGACCAAATGGCGACTGAAAATGAAAAAATCCTTCTCAAATATATATCCAGGTTGAATAAACCAAATAGGACAACAGCTCGCTGAACATTGCTTGTATTACTATATCAAGATTCAACAGGTATGTGATAAAAAGGAATACACAGTAGTTTATCATGTAGAATAGTTGTGTTTACGAATGGCAACAACTGAAGATTAAATTTCTCATAAATATTTTGAATACAATTTTACAATCGCTTGTACATTGATGTAAACTATAGCTTATGTGAATCATCGGTACCTGTATTTGTACCCCACCTCTGCTGTTACGTAAACCCCCTTCTGTATACATTTGTATTATAAATGGTACTTAAAGATGCATATATATTTTTCATGTTTATTCAACTTTCTTTGTTTTATGACAGCAAAGGTTGCAGGAAGCGACTTCGGATATAACTTGTTCCCGGAACCCAGTGCTGTACTCGGACGTATGTCCTTAACAGCGGTAAGTGGTGATGGTCAACATTGCAATGACAGAGAAAGAAAAACATGTTATGATAGCTATTCATGCAACTACGCTGGTTGACTTGTACCATTTCGTTGTTTCGTCTTTAAGACGAGATGTATTTTCGTTGTGTTGCTCAAAAAGACGAAATCAAAGTACTGAAAAGCATCCAGACACATGCTTTCTTGATGTTGCAATATTTTTAAAGTTATACATATAACATTTTAGGAAAAACGAACGCAATACAGTCAGTTGAGATGCAGAATAAACACCATTTAAATTTGCTGAAACTGATGTGAACGGATATTTACTCTTATCTAATGTCTGTGTTTGCAATAGTCTGAAATATATTTTCCCTCCGAGGAACAACCACAAGTACTGCTTTAAGAAGCTTTTGGCTCTACTTCTGCCATAAGTAAAGAGTGGACTTCGGAATGCATAATTATATGACTGTTGCAATACCTCCTGAGTGCCTATTGGTAGAGAGTGGAAGATATATTTCCTACAGACCAGCAGCAGTGCACGTGCGTCACAAATGTCACAAATAGGATTTTGACATGGGTCATATGTCAGTATTCACTTCTTTGTATGATTACGTAATTGGCAATAGCATGAAACTTAAATCAATTCCTATACCACCCTCCAGGGACCGATGGGGGACTAATTAACATTGTGGTACATAAAACAACAATCTCACTGAAAATAAATATTGTAATACATGAATCACATCAAAGTTCAGTTATCAGTTTTTATGCAAAAAACAGGGTAGGCTTGTGAAAGTTACCTTGAGTTCATATTTTTCTGTGTATTGTGTGCTATCATGAAAAGGCATTAAAATGTGATATTTATTGTGCCCTGTTACTACTACGGACCAATGACCTTAACGGCACAAACGTCCCTATCATGGTTCGCTGACCAATTTAATTGATGCTGGAGAAGTGTCAACAGTTCCACACATAGTTTATAATCATGTAAGAGAGGAGGGGACAGATATTGCGCGGGCAGTGCCATACACAAACAGGTACATAATAATTACGGAAGAAAATCAGATAAGCTTGCTAGGCTCGGAATGAACCCAAAACATGATATATTGATTTCAACATCAAGGTGACAGTGCGTCAGAGACGTAAACTATATGTTGACTTCATATGAGCTTGAGGGTGATTTATATTATCATTATGGAGTTTCATTTATATTGCACACTGTTTATATTGGAACAAATTAACATGTTATTCACTGATTCAGAGTACGTACCTTACCACGCAATCTTTACAAACGCGTTCAGTTCACAAAACAAGATAATCGATGATGCAGTCAGCATAGTACCGTAATATGAGTGCCAATCGGCAATCGAAGGCATGAGTGCTCAGGAATTTCAAGCGCCCGGCAATTCAATAAACTTTTGCCCAAAATATTTCCTCTGTTTAAAACACATTATGACCTGACCACATGCAAAATTTGAAATGTATTTGGCAAGTGCAATGTCCTGAATTGCACCACAGGAGTCCGAAATTCTGTTTCTTTTGTTTCATGAAACTGACAAATAGGTGACTTCAGACCAAATTTGGTAACAAATTTAGAACACAAGACATCTATTAAACAGTTCTTAAGATATTGCTGTTTAATTTTTTTTTTTTTTAATTCTAAAGCTTTCAACCCATGTTGACCTTTGACCCCTGACTAGCACTTAAAGTTGACCTTTGACCTCATTACTGTTATTGAGAAAATGATTCATACTGCTTGTCTAAATAACATACTCAAGAATCATGTCTCTATTTCAAATAGTTCTTAGTATATTGTTGTTTGAAGTTTTTAACATATAAATTTGACCCCTGTGACCTTGAAATTAGTCAAGGTCATTTTAATAGGTAAACTTTATAGCACTCTATCCCTGATATCTAGCTTGACCCTAGGTTCAAAGGAAGTCATTCAAAAGAAAAAGTTGACGGACGGACGACGGACTACGGACTAAGGACGACGGACGTCATAGTACGGCATAAGCTCACATCGGCCCTTCGGACCAGGTGAGCTAACAAGATGCACAGAGGGCCTGAATCGCTCCTCTGAATATTTAAGCAGTCATAGCAAAATATTATCATTTAACATATACTGCGCTACAAATATTTCCTTCGCAAACTTTGTCGGCTCCATCTGTTGAAACTACCAGCCAAATATTATTATAAGATTCTACGTTTTTGGTGCTTTTTCAGAACTTGTTTGACATATTTTTTCTTGTGACCTTGCAACCAGGTCAATTTCATTTTCTTTCTTAAACCTTGTTAGCTCTATTCCAAGAAGCTACCAGAACAAATCTTTTGAAATGTTGTTGACCTCTGTGACCTATAAAATAGGTTGAGGTCATTTTCATTTGCAAACTTTGCTGAGCTCTATCCCAGGAAGCCACCATCCAAATATTATAACTTTATGCCTTTCGATTATTTAGAAGAAGTCGTTTGATGTTTTTGACATATTTGACACCTGTGACCTTAAAAGTAGGTCAAGGTCATTTTCATTCTCAAACTTTGTCGGGCGGCTCTATCTCAGGAACCCAACAGCCAAATATGAAAGTTCTATACCTTTTAGTTCTTCAGAAGAAGTCGTTTGAAGTGTTTGACACATTTTACCCCTGTGACCTTAAAAGTAGGTCAAGGTCGTTTTCATTCTTAAACTTTGTTGGGCTCTATCCTAGGAAGCCACCAGCAAAATTTAAAGATTCTATACCCTCCAGTTCTCCAGAAGAAGTCGTTTGAAGTGTTTGACACATTTGACCCCTGTAACCTTGAAAGTAGGTCAAGGTCATTTTCGTTCTTAAACCTTTTCGGGCTCCTACCAACAAAGTTTTCAGTTAAATATCATGGCTCTATGCCTGTTCGTTCTTCAGAAGAAGTTGTTTAAAGAAAAAGTTGACGGACGACGACTGACAGACGGACGCCGCACGCCGCACCATGACATAAGCTCACTTGCCCTTCGTGCAAGTGAGCTAAAGGTAAGTGAGCTAAAAACTGTATCGTCAACACAGTTAAAAATCATTTGCTTCCACAATGCAGTTTTGACCACTGAGGATTTACATGCTTATAATCTTCCATCGTGTTTTAAGGTTTTATGGCACATTATGATCATTATAACGATTCCCAAGCAGTGTTTAGATGTCTATCATTTTATGATATAACCTTTATAAATGTACATTTTAATCAGCACATTTTCTGTAAAAAATACTTGTACCAATACACAACTTAATTATCAACTTAACAATATAAACAAGAGGCCCAGCGGGCCTTTATCATGCAGATACATGGATTATAAATAAAGGATCCATTTATACAAAAGTGACTCATCTTTGCCAAAGGATACTCCAAGCCGAATGTGGTTTAAATATCTCCAATGGTATAGAAGAAGAATTTTAAAGATTTACCTTAAATTCCCCTAATGGGCCCTACCCCGCCGCACTCAGAGGGACCACACCCTCCGTTTATACAACATTGAGTTCCTTTTACCCAAGGATGCCCCGGGCCAAAATTTAGTTAAAATTCATAAAGCTGTTCAGGACAAGTAACAGTTTAAATTCGGATGACAGGGTTCTAAAAATGAGGGTTTTTTTTTATAAAGACTCAATTCTCTGAACTGAAATACATAAGTGTCCACCGCATGGTTCAANGTGTGTGTGTGTGTGTGTGTGTGTGTGTGTGTGTGTGTGTGTGTGTGTGTGTGTGTGTGTGTGTGTGTGTGTGTGTGTGTGTGTGTGTGTGTGTGTGTGTGTGTGTGTGTGTGTGTGTGTGTGTGTGTGTGTGTGTGTGTGTGTGTGTGTGTGTGTGTGTGTGTGTGTGTGTGTGTGTGTGTGTGTGTGTGTGTGTGTGTGTGTGTGTGTATGTGTGAGTGTGCATGTGTGAGTGTGCATGTGTGTGTGTGTTGGGGTTCTAGTGGCGAAGTCCCGCAAGGGAGTAAGAGGGGTCCCTGGATCTGACACCTCTGGTTAGTTACAACTCACACGCATCACATCATATGATACTGGTTGAATTTATATCTTTATTTATTCAGGATTCAGAACGGAGATATGTACACCTGATATAGCTCAAGAAGGATGTACATATATGAGGGAATTATATCTAGAAACCGATACCTAGATTACGGACATGGCTCAAACTGGTACGAACATCTAAATAACGCTCCGAGTGAAATGTAGCGTAAAATTGTAACATCACATACCTACACGTACCGGATGTAACATTGTATATCACATAGATGTTTGGTGTAGTTTAATTCATATTTTGCATATTGACTCGATCTCATGTGTGTCTTATGTATACATCTTACTCAAGTGACAGTGTGACTATTTTTATAAATTATATATATTAATCGAGATATGGTGCCGTAAACATTATACCTTGATTTTATTTCTAAATCGATTAGTAGTTTAAGCATGTTCTTAATTAAAAAGAAGGTCTAATAGAATTGTACGTGTAAAATGGCTGAGGACTAGGTTAGTAGTTGACATATTTTATTGTCTATACGTCTTAACATTACTCTGTACACATCAGGATTGGTCCAACCATAGGAACATGGCCAGCATGTCTTCTCCCCATGGACATGAATCATCTATATGTTATTATGATTTTTTTTTTGATATTTATATATTTTAATTTTCTCAAGAAGATTTTCCTAGTTTGTTTTCTAGTAAATTAATACACTTCTTAACTTCCTGCTCGTCTACCATGCGAGCACACAATCCTCGGAAATACATGGGCAATCTGTCAGTGGGCAGGATATGGTCATCTCAAGTGCTATCATTATGAAATTGTGGTGTAAAAACTATAAATTCAAGCATGGATGATGAACATGCGCTTCTATCATTTAATGCTTATTTGCATGTATGTTTTTAATTTGCTAATGTTCCTGTATTGATATAACTTTCTCACAAAATGAAAGCACTAAAATGTTAAAATTCAACCATCTTTAACTGTAACATCTTTTAACTGATGCTGGCCTTAGGTGTATTATATTAATAAGTGTCAACTATTCCACACCTTTTTTTTGGGGGGGGGGGGGGGGGGATTGGTCAATTATTCTTTGTTTATTCAACTTGAAACCTTACGGCTCATAAGCATATACAGCAACGTATAATTGATACATCAGTGATATGAAATACCAAATCATTATAACATCATGAATGAAGCATAATCTTGTACATCGCACCTATAAATGGAGAGTATAATGCTTCAAATTAATATTAAGTACAAGATTATCGGAAGATGGACAACTCTTGTATACCTACCTTACCTTAGTGTACCGTGACTATCGGGGAAAACAGATAAGGTGACAACATTTTCTTAGCATAATATCAACCGGGACTCAATAAAGAATATATTTATTACAAAAAAAAAAAACCAACAGGTATACAATTTGTATACAGTGGTGTAGTCAGGGGATGGACAAAACAATATGTGTAAACCTGGAGATAAACAAGTACTCATGTGTTATCAATCAGAGTGAGAGAAAACACAATAATCTAAGGTTGGAATCTAGATCGTTCTAACCAACTTGATTGCAGATACGTTCCTAGATTACACAGCTCTTTTCTGTTACGTACAGATAGCAGCTGGACAAGTTTATATGAAGATGGATGGCTCCAGTAATACTTTTTAATGAACTTTTTACGAATATCAATATGAAATGGACAAATCAGAACAAAATGGAACTCGTCCTCTACCTGGTTTTGGTTACAATAACGACATAACCTATTCGCCCTCGGAATATTACGATACCGACCTTCTTCTACATATAACTGATGCGATGAAATTCGTAATTTCGAAATAAGTTTACGATACGCATCTGGAATAGACTTTGTTTGATAAAATTGTAACGTAAAGCTATCGATCAGGAATTTATACAAATAAAATTTGGATGATCTTTCAACAAATTCATTCCTTGTTTGAATAAAAACATCTGTCAAGCGCTGCTTGAATCAATGTAAAAATACCCTTATATTATCAACACAATGAGTTAACCAGACATTACCAAAACCAGAAGATCACAATTGTCGCATTTAATTAGTTTCAACCAATATTTGATTATTCGACATTTCCTGTTGATATGCAAAGGCATTTTTCCATTCATTTTTTTTCTTAAAAAATCAACATGCACATTTTCTACTTTGTCCGCAACATGAAAACCCCATGTTTCGCAACCGTAATAAAGAATGGAGGAAACATACACATCAAAAACATTAAGTTTAGATTCTTCATTGAGAGACAAATTGTTACAAATTTTTAACGCATTATACAAACACTTACGACCTTGTTCAGCAATAGTAACTTGAGTTTTTGTAAACCTATCATTAAAGTTGAACAGTTCACCAAAGTAATTAAATCTATCAACAATTTTTATTTCTTTGCCATTAAAGTAAAAAAAATCGCCAGCTCGTAATCTTCCGCTATTACGAAATACAACAATTTTTGTTTTCTCCGTATTGACTGTCAATTGCCATTTGTCGCTAAATTGTTTTAAGGAGTCTAATATTTTCTGCAAGCCGGAGGCAGATTCTGTGAAAAGGACAGTATCATCTGCATACATAAGAAGAAACAGAGAAATATCTCTTAAGGGGGTACGGGGCATGCCCCCAGATTTCTTTTTATAGATTTCGAAGCTCTGTAGTGCCATCTGATGGCTTTTGATATAAATACTTGATATTTTGGTTGATTCGTTCACTTTATTATAAGAAAGCATCGACAAAATTCAAATGTATTTCAAATGCGAAAGACAGCTCTCCTTTTTAATGTGTCGATTGTCGGAATTCCCCGAAAATGTCCGTTGCGTCATATCTCTTTCCTGATGAATCTAAATTAACTAGATATTTAAAATGTCTGAGCCAATATGATTAATTAATTCAGATTGGTTGCTGTTATGTCCCCCGAACCTTTCTGATATCATCAACATTTCTCGGAACATAAGATGACGGACGCTCCTATATACATGTATATATCCAGTAGCCCTACTGAAGATAGGCCTACGACTACTCTTAACAATATACTTTATCAGTTCATGACAGGGATAAATGAATGTATGATGCAAAATTACCAATAGGCCTATATAATGTCACAGATGAGCAAAAGGTTCGTGGCTTTTTTCTAACTTTTGAGGCTTTGCCTTTTTCATATTACATTCGCACACGGAGTGAATGTAAAACTCAGATGGATCCTATACGCGCATATATCCGCCCTAAAACCTATAACAATAATGATAGTAACAAATCAATCTACAATTGTTATTCGGATTACCTCCAATTGGTGAAAAAAAATAACACAAAATTACATCCATTCCGAAAAAAACAACCCGTCTCTGTTGCCTTAAATGTATTTCATTGCAATCGCTTGTAACGTAACGTATGTTTATTAACGACATGCTAACTAAATCTTACCATGTATGGAATTTTAACTCGTGAGCTTTTCCCATCTATTTGACAGGATATCGACCTTCACTTTAGTAAGACGAATATCGGCCTCGCTTGTATTCCCAATATCAGGGTAGCAACATTCAGACTGATCAGAAGTGTATTCGGTCAGTCCATTTTAGACTCATCGATGCTTAAGTTAATGTTGCAAGAGGATGTTGTTACATGTGTACCCATGAGTCCGGCAAACGGCAGCTGTGAAAAACTAGCTTTGCACACAAACTGTTTCGTATTTTTCTACCGCAAGTGTAATTAACACCAATATAAAATATTATCAATACGTTAAGTTGATATATTTAAATATTAATTATTATATTAACGCATATATTTTAAAAGATTGGTATTAGGAAGCACACATTACTATATACTAAAATGGCTGGAATAATCCCGAGTTATAAACTTTTCCGAACGAAACTCTAGTGTTCCGAAGAGCCATTGGGAACTTAGAGAAATGTCTGTGAAGTTGCTGGGTTTTATTATTCAAATGACCATTGGTTTTTGTTGGCCAAAAAGTAAAAGGGTCAGAAATAGTTCTTATTGGTGAGAATCACTGTCATTTGTTAATCTGTTGCACGTCATTTTCAA
>NW_018404893.1:360328-405059 GCF_002113885.1 Mizuhopecten yessoensis | reverse complement strand
TTCATAACCTGTCTGTAATAGTAAATACAGGTGTAATTATTGACACTGAAGATGGGTCTGAAACAATGTTAATACATATATGTAAGCAATGTTCATGATCTGTGAAATTTAGTACTTGTGTATTACCAATCTGAAACAATAAATTAATGTCCGTAACCTAAAGTAAATTTGTTATTTTAAATTCTTGTGAATTGCATGTGTAATAATTGTGAAAATTGATGTAATGTGTCTGCGATAATATAAACATTTAATCCACATAAATTTATTGTTAAAAGAGTTTCCATAAGTAATTTTACAAGCATTGTTTTAAGTGTTTGAATTCAGGAACCCGCTATCAAAGACATCTGATCGTTTTTGTAGGTGTAGTAATTCAATTTAATAAAATTACTGAAAATAAAAGAAAATCAGGGAAGACAATACCAGGGATGTGTAGATCCCTGACAATACAGATCTAAACATTTTAATGACTAAACAGTAAGTTATACATGCAGGAATTATTTTCCTTCCGTTGTGAATTACATATTAATAACCCTTTCTCCACCACTTACCCCTATATACCTCCTATTTCTTTTTAAAATAATCATTATAATGTAAATCCCGCTACAAGTAGTCGTATATTTGTTGACACTGAAATTCTACTTTCACTTTCACATACTTCATTTCCGGTTACAAAAATAAGCAACTCTGCGGCTTTCGATTAGGTGCTATACCATTCACAGCTGCCGTTTGCCGGACTCGTGTACCCATAGCTGTTTCATGTGTACCCATAGCTGTTTCATGTGTACCCAAAATGTGTACCCATAGCTGTTTCGAAGAAGAACATGTATCAACTTGTTTGCAGTCGTGTTTCCGATGTTGACAACTTTAAAAATACCAATGATAAAATCTGCACCAGGTACCTTAGATTTCGGATACGTACTGATTGTCGGCTGTCGGTTATACAGTTAATTTTTTATTTTATTTTCATTTGAACCACACATCACTCATTTTATCACTATTCCGTACTACAAAAAATAAGTAAATAAATAAAAATATAAAAGTATATTTTAATTTTTGTGCGTGCAACTGCTTATTTGCTTCAATACGTGGCAGCTACGCGCCTGCCAAATTTTTATTGAGACTTCGTCATCAACGGGGAGCTTTTGAGATTCTAAGACCAGGAGCTGTCCGAAGGATCAATTCTGGTGACAGTGGCCATTTTTCTGCGCCCACAGCCTTGTTTTAGATTCAAAATGGCCGCCACGTGAGAAAAGAGTATTGCCGCAAGCTCAGCATTCCGTTAGTTCAAGATAGGTAAATGTGTTACCGTAGGTAAAACTGGTGAAAGGGAAGAATTATTGATGAATGAAAACCATTAGGAACGTATGTTATGTACAAAGTGCAATTATTTGGTAACGATACTATCGATTCGTTACAGCGGCGAATCATGAATTGGTCAAAGGGTTAGCAGACGACTAACTTGAGTTTGATATGCTTGATTTTGATGTAAGCAAATATGTCTCAATGAAATATCCCACGCAGAAACACAGGCAATGTTACATGAGTTAGAGCAGGGACAATCTGAATCAATTTTGACCCCCTGACGATCACATAGATAGATCTACAACCCGGCGCCCCCGGGCCCTCCTCAGCAGACGTCGAATGCCACAGCCCCACGTCTTGACGGATTTATTAGTATGGACGATAGTGACGTATGAAACTTTGCAGACAAAATCGAGAATATTATCACGAAAAAGAAAACTCATTGTCATGTAAAACTGTTTGAAAATGTTCTGAACGACCAAAACGAATCACGACATATACACCAAATCCCAACTACCGAACTCGAATCGCACCTGTCCAAATTCTTAATTTGTGTACGACAGAAAGATGGTAGCGAGTATCAACCCAGTTACTAAGAGGGATGCTTGGTTCACTTGAAAGGCATTTAAAACGTCATAGATATGGGTATAGTTTGATCTCCAGTCATGAGGTACGAGAGAGGAACTCAAAACTAAACAAGACCTCTTGTTTAGTTTTGAGTTCCTCTAAAATGTTACGTAACAGACGAATAAATTATTGTATAACAATCGCATGCCTAAATTTTAAAGTGCAACCCACCTAATAGCCTTATAAGTACGTATGTAACCCACCTAATAGCCTTATACATACGTACTTATAAGGCTATTAGGTGGGTTGCACTTTTGAAATAAAGCATGCGATTGTTATACAATAGTTTATTCGTCTGTTACGTAACATTTTAATAAAAAAAATCACAATCATGTCCACAAGCACATGTGGAACTTGAAAGAGAGTTTTTACAATTTAACAAAAGACGGACAAAAACACGGACGGGTATAGACGTTACAAACACAAGGAGTACAAAGTCAGCAATGTACGCGAAACCCGGTAGTGACAAATGTCCAGTAGAAACGTACAAAGTATACAAAGAAAAGCGATTTTTGTGATGACGAGCACCCGTTTTACCTCGGTACGGTGACGCACAACAAAACTCCCCACCAACGCGACCGTTGGTTTTTGATAGCTCCTGTTGGGCGCAACAAACTGTTTAAATTAATGAAAACTATGGTGACAAAAAGTGGAATGTTTACTAACGGGTCCGAAAACAATATTGTGCAAAAAAGTCTGATAAACACCAGAGTTCGCAAATACAGGTGTCAAAAACTTTTGGACGGAAACATTCCAGATTCACAGCCAATCACATTAACCGGTCTATAAAACATTCAATCTTTGAACAATTACAGAACAGTCAATCATAAACAAAAAACATAGGATGTCGTCTCTTCTCTCAATGACCAAGCACGCAAATCAAACCGTACAAACGGACTTAGGACAACACACTGGGTCTAGTGCACCTACCACACATTGGCCGATGTCAAACGAACAGTCAACAAACATTACACAGATGACTGCAGCACACAACAGCATGTCCTTGTTCGTCAAATGAATGTGAAATCCCGAGTATATTCCAAGGCACAACAATCACTGGAGGAACATTTAACATAACTATCAACAATTACACAACGATGTCAGCCCCAAAGACGAAACGACCGAGGGTGTTGTAAACATAGCTTCGATCACGTGACCGTATCCGGGTTGCGGTAAATGCGGAAGCCATATTGGATGGGTTGAAGTTCGGGCAGACATACATTGTACTTAAGCATTGTTAACTTTTCTCAGCGACGGCTTCTTGTGTACGTATTACATGTGGCGGAAATGGCTAGCAAAGGTTTGCTTGACTACGGACAGTCATTGGATGTTGTTTCTTAAAGGAGATACGATGAAAAATGTGCGTTGATTGACAAAATAGATCCATATCAACTTGACAAGACGAAATGGAGCAAAGACATTAATCTTCTAGGCATCCCTAGACATAGGGGCTGATCATTTGTCACTCCAGACACAGTGGTTCGTCACAAATGTCTGAAATACCGGATGCTATACTGATATGGGTCACAGCAGTTTATGTGAGCTGTGACCCATATCAGAAATTTCAGACATTTGTAACTAACCCCTGTGCTCCAGACTAAATTGTTGACATAAAAGCTATTATATAAATTAGTCTACCAGCTCTTAGTACATAAGTATATGTTTTAAACAATTAAATTATTGATAAAGCCATTTAAAAAAGAAATTGAAGTGTACAAATATGTACAATATTAGTACTTAAAGTACTTTTAGATCAAAGTTTTAATGTCTATATAATAGCATACACTATAGTAGAAATCTAGTGCACATTTTACTCTCCATCATACATTGTAATAAGGGTATAGACATAGTCTATATTTTTCTATTCTCATAATTGATGATTTGTAAGCACTTGTAATCATCAGATTAAACATTAAGGACATACTCAACACATGTAATGGACACATGTAGCAGTATAACAAAATCATCAATATTGGACAACCTAGAGCATTCAAGTTAAAATGTAATGATATTTCTTAAAGTAATACTGTTATTTTTGTGTTACAGGTGATGCATTCTCAAAGATTAAGCGACACACCACTGACACCGTGGATTATCATCCAAACAGATGGAAAGGTCCTTGCAGCACATTGTAACTGCATGGCGGGATTAGGAGAATCATGTACCCATGTTGCAGCACTTCTCTACGTCATAGTGCGAAATTCAAAGACAGTCACCCAGGAGAAAGCGTACTGGCTTTCAGCAAGTGTAAAAGGGGTAAATTACAGCACTCTTTAAGATATTGACTTTACATCTACCAAGACTAAAAAGAAAGCTCTTGATTGTCAACTTGCTGGAACTCCACGTACACAGCAAGAGCTTAGAGTTGCTAGCCCTCCATCTGAGGGAGAACTTTCATTATTTTTACAAAGACTTATTGCAACCGGGGCAGGGACAGCCATTCTGAGTTTAAAAATGCCATTTCAAAAGGACTTTATTCCAACTCCTGTAAGCGCTAATTTTCCCATGATACTGTCTGAATTATTTGACAAGGAACTTTTAAGTGCTAGTTTCAGTGAAATCATGAAGAAATGTGAAAATCTTCAGATTGCGGTTTCTGAGCAAGAGGCAGCTATTGTGGAATGTGCTACAAAAGAACAATGCAATTCTAAGCTCTGGCATAGATTCAGGAGTGGTAGAGTGACAGAATCAAAAATGTTTTCAGTGTGTTACAGCAACCCAAGCAGCACCATCTCGGAGCCTAGTCACGTCCATTTGCTACCCAGCCAAGACAACATTTAAATCTGCGGCAACAACATGGGGTTGTGAGCATGAGAAAGAGGCTATTAGGTCCTACAAGGAAGCAATGGAACTTCTCCATGAGAATTCTCCTTGGAAAAGGCTGGATTTTCCATTAACACATAGTTCCCAGCTTTAGGTGCCTCCCCAGATGGACTTGTGTCATGTGATTGTTGTGGTATTGTGGAAATAAAGTGTCCCTACAGTGTCCGACATTCTTCTCTGACTAGTTACACTGGATCAAAGACATGTTTAGAGGACACACCAGACGAGAAAAGACTTAAACCGGCACATTCTTACTATAACCAAGTCCAAACGCAGATACATGTGACTAAACGGGAATTTTGTGACTTTGTTGTGTGGACTGAACAAGACATGCACATTGAGAGAGTAGAGCCAAATGAACAATTGTGGCAGGGAATTAAAATGAAAGCTATGGACTTCCACACAATGGCAGTTATGCCAGAGCTTGTCGGAAAGTTGTGTTCCCACTCACAGAAAAGTCAACCTGGACCATTGAATGATGTGGCGACCAACTCCCATGGGAACAACCCTATCGAGGACAGCATTTCAGATCATCTTTATTGCATTTGTTAGCAGCCCGAGACCCCTGACGGAGAAATGGTGGCTTGTTAGAACCAGAACAGAATTGCAAATTGGAATGGTTACACTTGGATTGTTAAAAATTGACAAAGTCAAAACTGCCAAAGGGAAAGTGGTATTGTCCCGATTGTAAGAAAACGGACTCTAACTCTAGACCAAAAAACGAAGCAGGGAACATTAATTTGTAGTTTGAAGGGCTGAATAAATCAAAATTGAAAATGTTGGTGTACAATGTACTTGCATTTAGCATGTGAAGTTTAAGATCCAATATGTTATGTCGGTTGACAGTTTTCAAGTGAATTCAAAAGTGTTCACATATAATGGTATGCTGCAATGTTTGTGATAAATGTTATTATTGAATAACATGTCAGATATAAAATTATTGCATCAGATTGTGAATTATGTTATTATTTAACATATTGTGAGAACAGATCTAGAATTAACAGTACTGGTGCAACTGCTCATATACAAAAATCAGTGTCTGCTTGAATTGCATATAAAAAAAGTTTACTTACACCACAATTAAGAATATACGCATTACAGTAATATGACCCAAGGTAATAGGTTTGAATTTTGTTTTTGTTTTCGAAGTCTTGTACAAACAATAATGGGAAAAATAATTACCATTAAAAGTTTGGTCTTTGGTAAGATTTTCTGGGTCGTTAGGGTCATGTCAAACAAGAACATATATAAGGCCCTGTTTTAGGCCCCGGTATATTCGTTTTTTTACCTCCTTATTTTGTTCAAAGATGTCCTATTGTATTACATGCGGAAAAAACTAAGGTAAAAACTTTGACCGAAAGTGGGTTTCTGGGGGGGTACCAAGACGGGTATGGTAAATCACAAATATAGTTTGCTGTTTTCAAAATGAGCTTCAACACCAAAATAATACCATTTCTGTTTTTGAAAACATGTATAAATTAGACAAGCATATGTAACAGAATGAAAAATGACAGAAATTTAATCGTCACTTAAAGTTTATTAATATAAAACGAAGGTTTAAGTCCAGGGGGTATTTTTGGATCATTTTCAATTAAAAAATAATTTGACTTGAATTTTACAACTTTACTCATTTAAGTAGACTTACATAAATTGCATATTGACTACATACTTTTCTTTTGTTTTATACTTAGTTATGGCTTCTGGACACAACTCAAACTTGGCTATTTTAAATATCTCTCAATGTTAAGTGAATTAAAAGGTGCATGACATCCTTTATATGCTATAATTATAAGATGTTTACGGTTAATATTGTATATAATGCGGCTGGAGTGAGTCCCAGGTCCTGTGATATTTTCTTACTTAGCAATCTTAACTTACATATAAAAAATGACATTTGTCATCATAATTAACAATTGTCAGTAACAAATAAACCGTATGAAATCAATAAAAGGATTAACTGTTAATTGCAAGCATTAACTTGAACGAACAACTTAGTCTCTATTTGCGTTTTCAAAGCATAAACTATCTCACTTTTGGTCAGTGTAACATGACAAACGCCCCTCTTACTACTATACATACTATTTGGATGCGAGACATCAGGGAGTAATTACCATATCTGTAAACATTCATTGAAATCGGCCCAGTGGTTTATGAGGCAGACAAAGATTCTTTTTCTTCAAAGGGCCATAACTCCCTTTTTAAGGTTCGGAATGAAAACATACAGCAAACATTTAGATGCACAATGTCATGGGGCAGTTACCATATCTGTAAACTTTCGTTGAAATTGGCGCCATTGTTTTGGAGGAGCTGTCAGGACAAGTATTTTTCAACAAAGGGCCATTTCTCCGTAAAAAGGGTCATATTGAAAAAATAATACTTGGATGCACACCATCAGGTGGAGGTTATTATATCTGAAAACTTTCGTTGAAATCGACCCCTTAGTTTTGGGGGACAAATGGATGCATAATTTGAGGTGGTAGTTATCATATCTGGAAACTTTCGCTGAAATTGGTCCATTACATTAGAAGGAGTTGTCTTGACAATCTTTTTCTACGGACAGGCAGACAGACAGACAGACAAGCTGATTCCAGTATACCCCCTTACTTTATTGCAGGGGGTATAATAAAGTGTATAAAAGTTTTACTATTAAGATTATTTGATTATTTTTATATAACTTATATTAATGTACATTACAAATTCGATGCAAAAGTGGTGGCCGAAATGAACCACTTTGAATGTAAATTTCACTACATTCTCAGGTTTGCTAAAACAACACAAGCTAAACGATAGGGTGTGCAGAATTTATACCAGTTTGCTGGGCAATATGAAGTCGCAATTGCGATTTCTTGGTTTCAGTAAATTAACCTTTACTGTCCCGATGTATGAGACGACTCCACATAAAATCCATGTTTTCCACCATTCCATGCCGACTTTGTAACACTTTATAAACCACCAGTTATCAACTGTGTAGAAGACAGTTCCCATTATTTGTTACATTGAATCACGCCAAAGATACTTGACTCTATTGCCTTACCAATTAAGTGTTGATTTATTACTGTTTAGTGATGTATCAAAAACATATGATCAAAATGTAAACATTTGTATAGCTACTCAAAATTTTATCAAATCAACCAGAAGATTATTTACAAGCAATTATAATTCAACCACATAAAGTTATCATGTAAACTTAACTACCCATCAAACCGGGTAAAACTCCATCAGTTACTATCTTTATCCCTAATATCATGTTCTATCTGTTTCTCTTTACAGTTTCTTGTGTACATATTTAGACTATCACTGCAAAGTTATACATGTTCTATCAGCAAAGCTTGTTATACATGTATATGTATAATCACAATAGTACTTGTTTCCCAATCATCTGAATGAAATGTCTGTGTTATTGTACATGTTTATTGATATGAATAAAATATGGTTTTAAACTAATCAACTGTGAATGGTTTTGTTTTGTAGTTAATGAATTATGAAAATTAATCATTAGTGCATGATCAATTGGTATTTATCACCATGAGTAGTAGTTGTGCATCGTTTGACATTTTATGAAAAACGTGAATTTTGTATAAGGATACTGTAATTCTATCAGAATGGTTTTATTTTTGTTGTTTATTTTGTGTATTCTTCAAATTAAGATGTTTTGAACTAGACTATACATTAATTACATTTAAAGCTCTCCAGAATGGCCAAGTGTGTAACAGCAAATGTGATTGGCCCATTCATTATGACACTTCAACGCGTTAAGTACAACATTTTACATTAAACGTTAAACTTGGGAAGCTGTTTATTTGAGATAAACGCAAGATGAAAATTGCTGAAAATATTAGTCACAGTAACATGTATTTAAGATATTGGTGTAGTCCTCTATAACATGTATCCATATGTTAAGTTTTATAGCTGTTCGGATTCTAAAAGCAGAGCATTGGAGCTGAACGCAAAATCTAGCCAAAGTGCACGTCTATGGACGGACGGACAGGACAAGGCAATTACGTAGATTTCCGTCGCCACATTTTTTTTATCATGTTTACCATTTTAATTTAGTAAATAGTTAACAACAACAACAAAAAAGAAGCAAACAAACAAAATCAAAAACAGAAAAAACGATATTACAGAAACACGAACATCAAACCTAAGTGTCAAAGATAAGAAACATATTTAGCCATTGTTTCATTTTGTAAGTTAAAGTGCATGTGTAAAGCGAATTATATGTGTAAGATATCAGTCTTAGTTTAAGCACTGGCGGCAGCCATGGAGGGGGTCTCTTCTACTACTCTTTATTTCGTCATATTTCACTTAACGATTGAATCTTATTTTGGTCGATTTCATGGGGTGTTGAATTCTCAGTTTCATTAGATTTGTTTCAAGACCAACTGAATTCATCATCGCATGAACTCGACCAAAGTAAGATTCAAGCCATGTATTTCAATCAACATGTGTTTTTCAATAATTGGAACTTGTGAAAGTCCATTCTGATAGTTTGTCCCAGATTTTGGAGATTGTGCAAGTCTACGTATTGACGTAATGCAAAACATATAGTCCGTCATTGAAGGACCATCATACAACATGATAGTGCACGCTGACAGTTTAATACATCCAAACAAGGATAGGTCCCACGTCTATACATGTGAAGGTCCCCAGTCAATAAAAATTGAAGGTGTCCAGTCAATAATAAGTGTAGGTCTCCAGTCAATAAAAAGTGAAGGTTCCCAGTCAATAAAAAGTGTAGGTCTCCAGTCAATACAATTGTATACTGTCCCCAGTCAATAAAAAGTGTAGGGCTCCAGGCAATAATAAGTGTAGGTCTCCAGTCAATAATAAGTGTAGGTCTCCTGTCAATAATAAGTGTAGGTATCCAGTCAATAATAAGTGTAGGTCTCCAGTCAATAATAAGTGTAGGTCCTAAGTCAATAATAAGTGTAGGTATCCAGGCAATACAATTATATACTGTCCCCAGTCAATAATAAGTGTAGGTCTCCAGTCAATAATGAGTGTAGGTCCTAAGTCAATAATAAGTGAAGGTCTCCAGTCAATAATAAGTGTAGGTCCTAAGTCAATAATAAGTGTAGGTATCCAGGCAATACAATTATATACTGTCCCCAGTCAATAATAAGTGTAGGTCTCCAGTCAATAATAAGTGTAGATCTCCAGTCAACAATTGTATACTGTCCCCAGTCAATAACAAGTGTAGGTATCCAGTCAGTAATAAGTGAAGTTTCCTGTCAATACAAGTTAAAATCCCCAGTTAATTCAAGTGCAGGTCCCCAGTCCCTGTAAAAGTAGGTTCACATGCCATAAAGATGTGAGTCCTAAGTCAATAGCAAATATTGGTCTCCTGTCAGTACCAGTGTAAACCTCTAGTAATACAATTTATAGAAGATTTGGCCTCCGCAAATTAATGAGGACTGGCCTTGCTGTTCCAAAGTCAAAGTGAAACACTTTTGTTTATGTTTAGTAAATATGCAGTCATTCAAACCCCGGCCGTGTAGTTGAAAGTCACTATGACACCCGACCACAATAATAAAAGAAGATCATATCAGTCCTCATTGTGTGAGGATGGTTTACATTTAATCATAGATCCAGTCCGATTATAGCTGAACTCGTCATAACGAGATAACTTAAGTCGTAATAACGACATAGCTAAACTTCGTAATAACGAGATAGCTTAACTAGTAATAACGAGTCAACTTGAGACGTAATTACGAGATAACTTTAAAATTAGTCGCAATAACGCCATAGCTCAACTCGAAATGACGAGATAACTTAACCAGTAATAACGAGATAACGTAACTCATAGTAAATGTATGGAATAACTTAAGACTTTATAAAGACATAACATTACTCGTAATAACGAGATAATGTAACTCGTAATAACGAGATAATTGTTTTTTTCGTGTGGTACTACACTTCCAGTATCTTATGCACCTGTCGTAGAGCTGACTTCGAATTCGAGGTAGGTGAAGTGGTTTGAACAGATGCCTAGTATCCAAATAAGAAATACATCTTATGTACACTCTATAGACCTCCGAATAGTGCACGCTCCTAGTGGAAGCACTTTCAGCAGTCTCCGGAAAATGCCTGTCAAGAAACTTCGTACGTAGTAATAGTTTGCGACATAAATGTAGACCTCTTGTAGAAAATACCCATATAATTATGATATTTTAAACTCCTTCCACCTGTCAAACGTTATTAACCAACTGACTCGCATGGGACGCACGTGCTCTACCCTACTTGACCCAGTTCTACTCTCCGACACATGTACTGTTAGTTTCGCTGACGTAATCGAAAGCGACGACAGTGCAATTGACAGTGGGGACTAACATTGAAAGGACATATACAAGGAAAATAACTGTTTATAAAGCTTCCCCGATCGGAAAAAAACAACATTTCCAATGGAAAGATCTGTTCAAGGATTGAACGTGTCAGATTCCAGTTACAGTCAATATGAATGAATCTGGTTGACAGATAAATAAAATGACGTCCGTTAGGTAGGACGTCATTTTATTTATCTGTCATCCAGATTGCATTCTTATTGTCTGTAACTGCAATCTAACGTTCAATCGTCATATACGACCTATCTTTTATTAATTAGTCGGATGAGCTTAATTTATATTTCCTGCTATCACAAAACTTCACTGGTCCAATTTTTGGAACAACCGCAGACGTCAAATATCGGACCGAAAACGTTCCAAACAACGGTCGACATTAAAAAAGTAACCAGGCGACAACTGTTAAATGCATTTCAGTAACTGCAGGCTGACTTTCCATAGAATTAATGGAAAATGGGAAGGGCATATGTAAATATTCTCATATTAACATTATAGGAGAAGTAAATTCCCAAAGTCGTTACAGATCGATTAACAGGTTTATTCATCTTGTGGCGAGACCTTTTAACCTCCCATATCTTACATAAGAGTATACGATTAGCACCAATTGATCACTTTTGACAAACAACAACGTCATACTAAAGAAAGCTACTGTGGATAAAACAACCCAGGATATCTACTCTCCTTGTCTGTCACCTTTATGTCTTGAAAAAGGAACCGGCTTCTCGAGAAAGTCGACTTTATTATGATCAAAATGAAAACAGCATTTAGTGTGCTGATGCATATATACATATATAAGGTCTAACTCGAACCAGTTGTCTAAAATGTTTAAATAATGCATATATATAATGTACAGTGGTGTACTTAAATTCATACTACTTATGGTGAAATTATACCATGAAGTCATGTTGACGAAAAGTGCCCATTATTCAAGCAACAACAAATCAAATATCCCATCAATAATGTATCAATAGTACCGTAGATTTAGATCAATACTTACACGTAATCGATGACAAATGAAATGCAGTCTTGGAATTGACATTTTCGGATGGGTCAGTGCATTGATAATTACTATTCTGACCCGATCGGTCAATACAGTACCGATGATATCTAGGGGGATATGTAGATAAGTGCCAACTGGGATTTCAGAGAAGTGAACTTTCATGTTGTGATTTCGGAGAACTTTATTTTAATGATATATATTCGATTAATATTACCGAACGGCATTTTATTCCGTATTATAATCTACTAGCCTGAATCTCTGTTGTGCGCTGTCGAAGTTGGGATTATGACAATATCACGTTTTTGTTTGCGGAGTGATTTTACCTAACACGGAGTTATATAAGAGATTAAAGTTTACTGTATAACAACCTAAAACAATTCATTTAGTTTTTATAACAGTAGTTCCGCGGCTTGAAAAAGAAAATCAACAACTCTGTATTACTTGCGTTTAATTGTCGTTGTGTTTCTTACCGACTTAGGACAAAATTCTACTTTGGAGTAAAATACATTTTCGAGAAAGTGCATGATGGATAATTTCACTACTACACACGAACTTCTACTACTTATTTTTATCTACATTGCACTTATTTTTAAAGGTAAGTACAATATAGTATCATCGGAATTGTAAAACCATTTCAGATTTGTCTGTTAAATATGCTATGCTTACTCCAATTTTAGGTCACAGTGTTATTGTACTCGACTTAGCCTAGTCGGCCGTGAAGTCTGACAGTAAACTGAAAAAAACACATGCAGATACATTTGTATTATAGTGCAACACCATGATCTCATCCTTTAATTGGAAAAAAACGGAGTATAAAACTAACCAAAAATTTAAATGTTGTCGTTTACTTTCGCTTTGCTGGGAACAAACTTGCAAAATCCGCTGGCATCTTAGATTGAACACTGCCATGAAGCATAGGCGGTTGAGATTTCAAAGAGAATCATATTTGATAGGAATTGACCTAAATTATCTTATTTTGATATTGAAATTCACACATTGTTTTGTTTTCAATACAAAAAAACAGTGTACCTGCAGACAAATTCCATTTATTATTGTCTTAAGAACTTTCTTTAGATAATGCATGGGGAACACATTTCCATTTTCAACTTCCGGAAATATTTTGATTTGGTCCATACTGTTAGAATGATCGAATTCTGATAACCGTGTGTAAATCTTGATGAATATTAATTATCACAAATTGTAAATTATTTCACCAACTGTAGGCCATGGCTCAATACAAAACTCGAAGAAAATACCTATCGAGAGTTTCAATTATATGGGACTTCGTAAACTATCTGTACTGATGATTATTTATTAACTATTATTTCATATCTTACTTATCTTAACCTGGGATTCGCAGGCGGATTATACTTATCGGCTGAGCGGCATATCATAATTGTTTTTCATTTTTTTCCCCTGTACGAAATATTACACAGAATCAAATTTAATCATTACAAAACATCTACATACAGATGTTATGGTCAGATTTAGAACAATGTCAAATTCAGGTGTGTTTTTTTTTTATCAAAAGGTACCGTTGTCATAAACATTTTTCTTCAACTCATTTTAGGAATGTCTTCAAGTACAGTGTCTCCGTACACCTCTTCAGGTTCAACGTCTACACTCGGTATATCAGAAATATCACAACAACAAACAACAGCCACTCATACTATGTCAAGTGAAACAGAGAATACGAAACAACATAGTGCTACGTTAACAGCAGTTACTGGAGGATTCAGCTCCTTGTATACCCCTTCAAAAGGAGCGGGATCGTCTAGAGTTTTTACTTCCGTTCGAGTTAACGAAGATAAAACGACGTCTAGCGGCAATTTGGTAACACCTCCTGGCGGCAATATGATGGACAGGACAATGTATGGTAGCAATGTGGATGTGACCACGCCTTTAAGTAGTATAAGTGTAAATACCAGCATGCTTGTGAATACAAGTGATGATAGCATACAAATAACTAAACATGAGTACAATGTACACATTGATACAGCTAATGACAAGATAAGCACGGCAAAAACTGATATTAATATACTCATGAATACGAATGGTCAAAAAGCACGCTTTACTACTACTAATGATAATGTATACACAACAAAAATCGATGACAATATACACAAGACTACAACTAATGTATACACATCAAAAATCGATGACAATATACACAAGACTACAACTAATGATAACGTATACATCACTACAATCGATGATGATTTCCACACGACTACAACTAATGATCATTTACACATGACTACAACTGATGACAATGTAAAAATGACTACAACTAATGACCATGTACACACTACTACAACTGTTGATAATGTACAAATGACCACAACTTTTGATAATGTCCCCACGACTACAACTGGTGACAGTGTACACACAACAACAGCTGATGATATTTTACACAGTACTATACCTTACATAGCAGCTGATAACAGTATACAAATGACTACAACTAATGATAATATACACCAGCCTACAACGGATGGTAATGTTAACCTGAATACAAATAATGGTAATGTTCACACGACTACAACTAATGACGATGTACACACAACTACAACTAATGATAATATACAACAGCCTACAACGGATGGTAATGTAAACCTGAATACAAATAATGGCAATATTCACACGACTACAACTCATAATGATGTCATCACGACTACAACTAATGACAATGTACACATGACTATAACTAATGACAATGTACACACGACCACAACTGGTGATAATATATACAAAGCTACAACTGATGATAATGTCCTCACGACTTTAACTTATCAAAATAAACACGTGACTACAACTGATGATAATGCACACTTGACTACAAAAACTGACGATGTTTACACGACTACAACTGATGATAATGTACAATTGACTACAAAAGCTGACAATGTTTACACGACTACAACTAATGATAATGCACACTTGACTACAAAAACTGACAATGTTTACACGACTTCAACTAATGCCAATATGCAAAGGACTACAACTCATGGCAAATTACAGACGACCGCAACAAATGACAATGTACAACTGACTGAAACTGATAATAATGTCTTTACGACTTCCACAACTGACAATAAACACATGACTACACCAAATGATAATATGCATACGACTACAACTGATAATGATGTCGTCACATCTACAACTCATGACAATGTACACTTGACTACAAATAATGACAATGTTCACACGACTACAACTGCTGATAATGTACACATAACTACAACTGATGACAATGTACACACGACTGCAATTGATGATAATATACACATGACTACAACTTATCAAAACATACAGGTGACTACAACTGGTGACAATGTACACACGACTGCAATTGATGATAATATACACATGACTACAACTGATGATAATGTCCTCATGACTTCAACTTATCAAAATATACAGGTGACTACAACTGGTGAAAATGTACAGACGACCGCAACAAATGAAAATGTACAAATGACTGAAACTAATGATAATGTCTTTACGACTTCAACCATTGACAATGTACACACGACTGCAACTGATGATAATATACACATAACTACAACTGATGACAATGTACACACGACTGCAATTGATGATAATATACACATGACTTCAACTGATGATAATGTCCTCATGACTTCAACTTATCAAAATATACACGAGACTACAACCGGTGACAATGTACACACGACCGCAACAAATGAAAATGTACAAATGACTGAAACTAATGATAATATCTTTACGACTTCAACCACTGACAATGTACACACAACTTCAACTTATCAAAATATACACATGACTACAACTGGTGACGATGTAAAAATGACTTCAACTTATGACCATGTACACACTCCTACAACTGATAATAATGTACACTTGACTACAAATGCTGACAATGTTTACACAACTACAGCTGAAAATGAGGCCACCACGACTATAACTAATGCTAATATACAAAAGACTAAAACTCATGGCAATGTACAGACGACAGCAACAAATGACAATGTACAAATGAGTAAAAATGATGATAATGTCTTTACGACTTCAACCATTGACAATGTACACACGACTGCAACTGATGATAATATACACATAACTACAACTGATGACAATGAAAAAATGACTACAACTGATGACAATATAAAAATGACTACAACTAATGACCATGTACACACGACTACAACTGATGATAATTTCCACACGACTTCAACTTATCAAAATATACACATGACTACAACTGGTGACGATGTAAAAATGACTTCAACTTATGACCATGTACACACTCCTACAACTGATAATAATGTACACTTGACTACAAATGCTGACAATGTTTACACGACTACAACTGAAAATGATGACATCACAACTACAACTAATGCCAATATACAAATGACTACAACTCATGACAATGCACAGACGACTGCAACTAATGACGATGTACAAATGACTGAAACTTATGATAATGTCTTAACGACTTCCACCACTGGCAATGTACACACGACTGCAATTGATGATAATATACACATGACTGCAATTGATGATAATATACACATGACTACAACTAATGATATTGTTCAAATGACTACAACTGATAATAATGTCCTCACTAGTAAGAAGGTCTTCACTATTACAACAAACGACAATGTACATACGACTACAACTGATAATAATGTATTCACCACTGCAACTAAAAGCAATGTACACACGACTTCAACAAGTTACAATATACAAATGACTGCAACTGATGATAATGTACACACGACTACAACTGAAGATAATGCCATCACGACAACAACTAATAACAATGTTCACACAACTACAACTAATGACAATGTACACATGACTGCAACTAATGACCATGCACATACGACTACAGCTTATGACAATGTACACACGACTAAAACTAAAATAAATGTACAAATGACTTCAGCTAATGACAATGCACATACATACACATGACTACAACTAATGACAATGCACACATGACTGCAACTAATGACAATGCACATACGACTACAACTAATAATGTTCACACGACTACAACTAATGACAATGTACACATGACTGCAACTAATGACAATGCACATACGACTACAGCTAATGACAATGTACACACGACTAAAACTAATGACAATGTACAAATGACTACAGCTAATGACAATGTACACACGACTACAACTGATGACAATGTACACATGACTACAACTAATAATAATGTTCCCACGACTGCAACAAATGACAATGCACATACGACTACAACAAATGACAATGCACATACGACTACAGCTAATGACAATGTTCACACGACTACAACTAATGACTATGTACACACGACTAAAACTAATGACAATGTACACATGACTACAGCTAATGACAATGTACACACAACTACAACTAATGACAATATACACACGACTACAACTAATGATAATGTTCCTACGACTACAACAAATGACAAATTACACACGACTACAACAAATGACAATGCACATACGACTACACCTAATGATAATGTTCACATGGCCACAACTAATGATAATGTACACATGACTGCAACTAATGATAATGTTCCCACGACTACAACAAATGATAATGCACATAGNACTAATGATAATGTTCCTACGACTACAACAAATGACAATGTACACACGACTACAACAAATGACAATGCACATACGACTACACCTAATGATAATGTTCACATGGCCACAACTAATGATAATGTACACATGACTGCAACTAATGATAATGTTCCCACGACTTCAACAAATGACAATGCACATAGGACTGCAACAAATGACAATGAACACACGACTACAACAAATGACAATGCACATACGACTACAACTAAGGACAATGTACACACGACTAAAACTAATGACAATGTACACACAACTACAACTAATGACAATATACACACGACTACAACTAATGACAATGTTCACACGACTACAACTAATGACAATGTACACACGACTAAAACTAATGACAATCTACACATGACTACAGCTAATGACAATGTACACACAACTACAACTAATGACAATATACACACGACCACAACTAATGATAATGTTCCCACGACTACAACAAATGACAATGCACATAAGACTACACCTAATGATAATGTATACATGCCTGCAACAAATGACAATGTACACATGACTACACCTAATCACAATATACACACGACCACAACTAATGATAATGTTCCCACGACTGCAACAAATGACAATGCACATACGACTACAACAAATGACAATGCACATACGACTACAACAAATGACAATGCACATACGACTACACCTAATGATAATGTATACATGACTGCAACAAATGACAATGTACACATGACTACACCTAATGACAATATACACACGACCACAACTAATGACAATGTTCCCACGACTACAACAAATAACAATGCACATACGACTACAGCTAATGACAATGCACACACGACTAAAACTAATGTCAATGTACAAATGACTACAGCTAATGACAATGTACACACGACTCCAACTGATGACAATGTACACATGACTGCAACTAATGGTAATGTTCCCACGACTACAACAAATGACAATGCACATGCGACTACAGCTAATGACAATGTACACACGACTACACCTAATGACAATGGACACATGACTGCAACAAATGACAATGTACACATGACTACACCTAGTGACAATATACACACGACCACAACTAATGATAATGTTCCCACGACTGCAACAAATGACAATGCACATACGACTACAACAAATGACAATGCACACACGGCTACAGCTAATGACGATGTTCACACGACTACATCTTATGACAATGTACACACGACTATAACTAATGACAATGTACAAATGACTACAGCTAATGACAATGTACACACGACTACAACTGATGACAATGTACACATGACTGCAACTAATAATAATGTTCCCACGACTACAACAAATGACAATGCACATACGACTACAACAAATGACAATGCATACACGACTACAACTAATGAAAATGTACACACGACTAAAACTAATGACAATGTTCACATGACTACAGCTAATGACAATGTACACACAACTACAACTAATGACAATATACACACGACTACAACTAATGATAATGTTCCTACGACTACAACAAATGACAATGTACACACGACTACAACAAATGACAATGCACATACGACTACACCTAATGATAATGTACACACGACTACAACAAATGACAATGTTCCCACGACTACAACAAATGACAATGCACATACGACTACCACTAATGACAATGTTCTCATGGTCACAACTAATGACAATGTACACACGACTGCAACTAATGACAATGCACAAACGACTACCACTAATGACAATGTTCTCATGGCCACAACTAATTACAATGTACACACGACTACCACTAATGACAATGTTCTCATGGTCACAACTAATGACAATGTACACACGACTGCAACTAATGACAATGTTCTCATGGTCACAACTAATGACAATGTACACACGACTGCAACTAATGACAATGCACATACGATTACAACAAATGACAATGCACACACGACTACCACTAATGACAATGTTCTCATGGTCACAACTAATGACAATGTACACACGACTGCATCTAATGACAATGTTCTCATGGTCACAACTAATGACAATGTACACACGACTGCAACTAATGACAATGCACATACGACTACAACAAATGACAATGCACATAGGACTACACCTAATGACAATGTTCACAAGACTACAGTTAATGGCAATGTACACATGACTGCAACTAATGACTATGCACATACGATTACAACAAATGACAATGCACACACGACTACCACTAATGACAATGTTCTCATGGCCTCAACTAATGACAATGTACACACGACTAAAACTAATGACAATGCACATACGACTACAACAAATGACAATGTACACATGACTACAACAAATGATAATGTTCCCACGACTACAACAAATGACAATGTACACACGACTACAACAAATGAAAATGTACACACGACTACAACTAATGACAATGTTCACATGACTACAACTAATGACAATGTACACACGGCTACAACAAATGACAATGCACATAGGACTACACCTAATGACAATGTTCGCACGACTACAGCTAATGACAATGTACACATGGCCACAACTAATGACAATGTACACATGACTGCAATTACTGACAATGTACACACGACTACAACTAATGGCAATGTTCACATTACTACAACTAATGACAATGTACACACGGCTACAACAAATGACAATGCACATACGACTAAAACAAATGACAATTTAAACCGGACTAAAACTAATGACAATTTTCACACGACTACAGCTAATGACAATGTTCATACGACTACAGCTAATGACAATGTACACATGACTGCAACTAATGACAATGCACATACGACTACAGCTAATGACAATGTACACACGACTACACCTGATGACAATGTTCACATGGCAACAACTAATGACAATGTACACATGACTGCAACTAATGATAATATTCCCACGACTACGACAAATGACAATGCACATACGACTACACCTAATGACAATGTTCACACGACTACAGTTAATGACAATGTACACATGACTGCAACTAATGACAATGTACACATGACTGCAATGACTGACAATGTACACACGACTACAACTAATCACAATTTAAACCGGACTAAAACTAATGACAATTTTCACACGACTACAGCTAATGACAATGTTCATACAGCTACAGCTAATGACAATGAACACATGGCCACAACTAATGACAATGTACCCATGAATGCAATTACTGACAATGTACACACGACTACAACTAATCACAATTTAAACCGGACTAAAACTAATGACAATTTTCACACGACTACAGCTAATGACAATGTTTACACGACTACAGCTAATGAAAATGTTCATACGGCTACAGCTAATGACAATGAACACATGGCCACAACTAATGACAATGTACCCATGAATGCAATTACTGACAATGTACACACGACTACAACTAATGACAATGTACATACGACTACAACTAATTATATTGTAGACACGACGTCAACTGATAATGATGTCCTCACCACTGCAACTTATAGCGGAGTACACACGACTTCAACAAGTGACAATGTACAAACGACTACAACTGATGATAATGTCCTCACGACTTCAACTTATCAAACTATACAGGTGACTACAACTGGTGAAAATGTACACACGACTGCAATTGATGATAATATACACATAACTCCAACTGGTGACAATATACACACGACTTCAATTGATGATACTTTACACATGACTACAACTGATGACAATGTAAAAATGACTACAACTGATGACCATGTACACAACCCTACAACTGATGATAATGTGCTCTTGACTACAAATGCTGACAATGTTTATGCGACTACAACTGATAATGATGTCCTTACATCTACAACTCATGACAATGTACACTTGACTAAAAATAATGACAATGTTCACACGACTACAGCTGCTAAAGATGTCCTCACGACTACACCTAATGACGTTGTACACACGACTACAACTAATAATAATATACAAATGACTACAACCGTTGACAATGTAAAAATGACTACAACTAATGACCATGTACACACTCCTACAACTGATAATAATGTACACTTGACAATAAATGCTGACAATGTTTACACGACTACAACTGAAAATGATGACATAACGACTATAACAAATGCTTATATACAAATGACTACAACTCATGGCAATGTACAGACGACTGCAACAAATGACAATGTACAAATGACTGAAACTGATAATAATGTCTGTACGACTTCAACCACTGACAATGTACACACGACTGCAATTGATGATAATTTACACATGACTGCAATTGATGATAATATACACATGACTACAACTGATGATAATGTACACACGACCACAACTGTTGATAATGTACACATAACTACAACTGATGATAATGTCCTCACGACTTCAACTTATCAAAATATACACGTGACTACAACTGGTGAAAATGTACACACGACTACAATTGATGATAATATACACATGACTACAACTGATGCTAATGTACACTTGACTACAAATGCTGACAATGTTTACACGACTACAACTAAAAATGATGACATCACGACTACAACTAAGGCCAATAAACAAAGAACTACCAATCATGGCAAAGTACAGACGATCGCAACTAATGACAATTTACACACTCCTACAACTGATGATAATGTACTCTTGACTACAAATAATGACAATGTTCACACGACTACAACTGATATTGATGTCCTCACATCTACAACTCATGACAATGTACACTTGCCTACAAATAATGACTATGTTCACACGACTACAACTCATAAAGACATCCTCACGACTCCAAATAATGACGATGTACACACGACTACAACTAATGACAATGTACACACGACTACAGATAATGACAATGTATACACGAGTACAGTTAATGCCAATGTTCACATGGCCACAACTAATGACAATGTACACATTCCTGCAACTAATGACAATATACACACGACTACAACTAATGACAATGTTCACATGACTACAGATAATGACAATGTATACACGAGTACAGCTAATGCCAATGTTCACATGGCCACAACTAATGACAATGTACACATGACTGCAACTAATGACAATGTACACACGACTGCAACTAATGACAATGTACACACAACTACAGCTAATGACAATGTACAGACGACTACAACTAATAATAATGTTCACACGACTACACCTAATGACAATGTTCACACGACTACAACTAATGACAATGTTCACATGACTACAGATAATGACAATGTATACACGAGTACAGCTAATGCCAATGTTCACATGGCCACAACTAATGACAATGTACACACGACTACACCTAATGACAATGTTAACATGGCAACAACTAATGACAATGTACACATGACTGCAACTAATGATAATGTTCCCACGACTACGACAAATGACAATGCACATACGACTACACCTAATGACAATGTTCACAAGACTACAGTTAATGACAATGTACACATGACTGCAACTAATGACAATGTACACATGACTACAGCTGATGACAATGTACACATAGCCACAACTAACGACAATGTACACATGACTGCAATTATTGACAATGTACACACGACTACAACTAATGACAATTTAAACCCGACTAAAACTAAGGACAATTTTCACACGACTACAGCTAATGACAATGTTCATACGACTACAGCTAATGACAATGTTCATACGGCTACAGCTAATGACAATGAACACATGGCCACAACTAATGACAATGTACACATGACTGCAATTACTGACAATGTACACACGACTTCAACTCATGACAATGTACACTTTACAAATAATGACTATGTTCACACGACTACAACTTATAAAGACATCCTCACGACTACAACTAATGACGATGTACACACGACTACAACTAATGACAATGTTCATACGACTACACCTAATGACAATGTTCATACGACTACAGCTAATGACAATATACACATGGGCACAACTAATGACAATGTACACATGAATACAACTAATAATAATGTTCACACGACTACAAATAATTACAATGCACACACGACTACAACTTATAATAATGTTCACGCGACTAAAACTAATGACAATGTACACACGACTACAACTAATGACAATGTTCACATGACTACAGATAATGACAATGTATACACGAGTACAGCTAATGCCAATGTTCACATGGCCACAACTAATGACAATGTACACATGCCTGCAACTAATGACAATATACACACGACTACACCTAATGACAATGTTCACACGACAACAACTAATGACAATGTTCACACCACAACAATAAATGCCAATGTTCACACAACTACAGCTAATGACAATGTAGACATGACTGCAACTAATGACAATGTACACACGACTGCAACTAATGACAATGTACAAACGACTACATCTAATGACAATGTACGCACGACTACAACTAATAATAATGTTTCCACGACAACCACTAGTGACAATGTACACATGACTACAGCTAATGACAATGTTCCCACGACTAAAACAAATGACAATGCACATACGACTACAACAAATGACAATGCACACACGACTACCACTAATGACAATGTTCACACGACAACAACTAATGACAATGTTCACACCACAACAACAAATGCCAATGTTCCCACAACTACAGCTAATGACAATGTACACATGACTGCAACTTATGACAATGTACACACGACTGCAACTAATGACAATGTACACACGACTACAGATAATGACAATGTACACACGAGTACAGCTAATGCCAATGTTCACATGGCCACAACTAATGACAATGTACACATGACTGCAACTTATGACAATGTACACATGACTGCAACTTATGACATTGTACACACGACTGCAACTAATGACAATGTACACACGACTAAAACTAATGTCAATGTACAAATGACTACAGCTAATGACAATGTACACACGACTAAGACTGATGACTATTTACACACGACTACAACTAATGACAATGTGCATACGACTACAGCTAATGACGATGTTCACACGACTACATCTAATGATAATGTACATACGACTACAGCTAATGACAATGTACACACGACTAAAACTAATGACAATGTACAAATGATTACAGCTAATGACAATGTACACACGACTACAACTGATGACAATGTACACATGACTACAACTAATAATAATGTTCCCACGACTACAACAAATGACAATGCACATACGACAACAACAAATGACAATGCACATACGACTACACCTAATGACAATGTTCTCATGGCCACAACTAATGACAATGTACACATGACTGCAACTAATGATTATGTTCCCACGACTACAACAAATGACAATGCACATACGACTACACCTAATGACAATGCACATAGGACTACACCTAATGACAATGTACACACGACTACAACTGATATGGCCACAACTAATGACAATGTACACACGACTACAACTTATGACAATGTACACGTGACTACAGCTAATGACAATATACACACGACTACACCTAATGACAATGTTCTCATGCCCACAACTAATGAAAATGTACACATGACTGCAACTAATGACAATGTACACACGACTACAGCTACAGACAATGTGCACACGACTACAGATAATGACAATTTATACACGAGTACAGCTAATGCCAATGTTCACATGGCCACAACTAATGACAATAAACACATGCCTGCAACTAATGACAATATACACACGACTACAACTAATGACAATGTTCACACGACAACAACTAATGACAATGTTCACACCACAACAACAAATGCCAATGTTCACACAACTACAGCTATTGGCAATGTACACATGACTGCAACTAATGACAATGTACACACGACTGCAACTAATTACAATGTACACACGACTACAACTAATGACAATGTACGCACGACTTCAACTAATAATAATGTTCACACGACTACCACTAATGACAATGTACACATGATTGCAACTAATGACAATGTAGACACTATTACAACTAATGACAATGTACGCACGACTACAACTAATAATAATGTTCACACGACTACAACTAATGACAATGTTCACACGACTACAGCTAGAGACAATGTACACATGACTGGAACTAATGACAATGCACATACGTCTACAACTAATGACAATGTTCACACTACTAAAACTAATGACAATGTACACATGACTGCAACTAATGACAATGTACACATGAGTACAGCTAATGACAATGTACACACGACTCCAACAGATGAAAATGTACACACGACTACAACTGATGACAATGCACATACGACTACAACTAATGACAATGTTCATACGACTACAGCTAATGAGGATGTTCACACGACTACATCTAATGATAATGTACAAATGACTACAGCTAATGACAATGTACACACGACTACAACTGATGACAATGTACACATGACTACAACTAATAATAATGTTCCCACGACTACAACAAATGACAATGCACATACGAATACACCTAATGACAATGTTCTCATGGCCACAACTAATGACAATGTACACATGACTGCAACTAATGATAATGTTCCTACGACTTCAACAAATGACAATGCACATACGACTACACCTAATGACAATGCACATAGGACTACACCTAATGACAATGTACACACGACTACAGCTAATGACAATGTACACACGACTACACCTAATGACAATGACAATGCACATACGACAGCAGCTAATGACAATGTATACATGACTGCAACTAATGACAATGCACATACGACTACATCTAATGACAATGTACACACGAATACAGTTAATGACAATGTACACATGACTGCAACTTATGACAATGTACACACGACTACAGTTAATGACAATGTACAAACGAGTACATCTAATGACAATGTACGCACGACTTCACCTAATGACAATGTACACACGACTACAACTAATGACAATGTACACACGAATACAATTAATGACAATGTACACATGACTACAACTAATGACAATGCACATACGACTACAACTAATAATAATGTTCACACGACTACCACTAATGACAATGTACACATGACTACAGCTAATAACAATGTTCCCACGACTAAAACAAATTACAATGCACATACGACTACAACAAATGACAATGCACACACGACTACCACTAATGACAATGTACACACGACTACAACTAATAATAATGTTCACACGACTACACCTTATGACAATGTTCACACGGCTACAGTTAATGACAATGTACACATGACTGCAACTAATGACAATGTACACATGACTACAGCTAATGACAATGTACACATGACTGCAATTACTGACAATGTACACACGACTACAACTAATGACAATTTAAACCCGACTAAAACTAATGAGAATTTTCACACGACTACAGCTAATGACAATGTTCACACGACTACAGTTAATGACAATGTTCACACGACTACAGCTAATGACAATGTACACACGACTGCAACTAATGACAAAGTACACACGACTACAGATAATGACAATGTATACACGAGTACAGCTAATGCAAATGTTCACATGGCCACAACTAATGACAATGTACACATGCCTGCAACTAATGACAATATACACACGACTACAGCTAATGACAATGTTCACACGACAACAACTAATGACAATGTTCACACCACAACAACAAATGACAATGTTCACACAACTACTGCTATTGACAATGTACACATGACTGCAACTAATGACAATGTTCACACGACTACATCTAATGATAATGTACATACGACTACAGCTAATGACAATGGACACACGACTAGAACTAATGACAATGTACAAATGACTACAGCTAATGACAATGTACACACGACTACAACTGATGACAATGTACACATGACTACAACTATTAATAATGTTCCCTCGACTACACCTAATGACAATGCACATAGGACTACACCTAATGACAATGTACACACGACTACAACTAATGACAATGTACACACAACTGCAACTAATGATAATGTGCACACGACTGCAGATAATGACAATGTATACACGAGTACAGCTAATGCCAATGTTCACATGGCCACAACTAATGACAATGTACTCATGTCTGCAACTAATGACAATATACACACGACTACAACTAATGACAATGTTCACACGACTACAACTTATGACAATATACACAAAACTACAACTAATGACAATACACACAAGACAACAACTAATGACAATATACACACAACTACAACTAATGACAATATAACTAATGCCAATGTTCACACAACTACAGCTAATGACAATGTACACATGACTGCAACTAATGACAATGTTCACACGACTACAGCTAATAACAATGTACACATGACTGCAACTAATGACAATGCACATACGTCTACGACTAATGACAATGTTCACACGACTACCACTGATGATAATGTACACATTACTACAGCTGATGATACTGTACACACGACTACAACTAATGACAATGTACACGTGACTACAGCTAATGACAATATACACACTAGTACACCTAATGACAATGTTCACACGACTAAAACTAATGACAATGTACACTACACCTAATGACAATGTACACACGACTACAACTAATGACAATGTTCACGCGACTAAAACTAATGACAATGTACACATGAAAACAACTAATGATTATGCTATTACGACTACTACTAATGACAATGTGCAAATGACTACTACTGATGATAATGTCTTCACGACTACACCAAATAACAATGCACATACGACTACAGCTAATGACAATGTTCACACGACTACCACTGATGATAATGTACACATGACTACAGCTGATGATACTGTACACACGACTACAACTAATGATAATGTACACATGACTACAACTGAAGATAATGCTATCACGACTACAACTGATGACGATGTACACATGATTACAACTAATGACAATATACACATGACTACAACTGATGATAATGTTCACATGACTACAACTGATGAAAATGCCATCACGACTACAACTGATGGCGATGTACACACGACTACAACTAATTACAACGTATACAAGACAACAAATGATGATAATGTTTTCATGACTACAACTGATGACGATGTACACATGTCTACAACTGATGATAATAATGCACACTCGACTGATGAAAATTTATTTACGACTCTTACTGATGATGCTTCCTCATACGCGACATTACCAGATAATCTATCTACAACAGCAGGAAGTCCATTAGACACGACATTATCAGATCATCTTACTACCACACTCACAACAGGCGGTCCGCCATATACGACATCATCACGTAGAAACACTGACACAACAGTAAGCGTCCCATCAGAAACAACATTACCAAATGGTCTAACTACAACCTCGAGTAATCAGTCAGACACCACACCATCGCGCGCTGTTTCTGCTACGACGGAACAGATTCCACCAGACGCGACATTAATAGACGATAGTACTACCACTATCACGTTATCAGATGGTATTATCACTTCAACAGACCGTACTGAAGACAGGACACTGTCATATACTGTCAATAGCATGTCGCGAGATTCTACGACTCAGTCTACATCGCCAGGGATATCTTTACACCCATATATGACCACCAATATTCCCTCAAAGCCAGCATCTCCAGCAGGTCAGTTCATTATGTAGACACATTTTATATAGAAGTTTAAATGAATTTCTACTTCATGTAAGTTTGACGAAATTAGTCGAGAAGGATTTCGTTTTCGGGAGCTAAACATTTCATATTTTCACATCGTTCTTGAAATCCATCAAGTGTAACGAAAATGCCCTTAATGTAAAATAACTATTTAAAAATTGATAAATGCATGTCAAATTGACATTTATGTCTTTTGATCTCTGAATACATAAAATTATTTAGATATACAAAAATAGGAAGGTCACTGCGTCTACAATGTATATTCTGCTTCAGAGGCATTCATGACAGTTATGCAATTATTGTTTTTACATTATCCGGATAATCGTGGTATCCGGACTCATTCGGTTTATCTGTATAGTCAGTATCCATAGTGTTCGGGCTATCTAGCTTTCTGTGTTGTCAGATTGATTTCTTAGCGTACGGATTATCGGGGCTCCTAAGTATAATCAGATTCCGTAGTCTACAGTCTCTCTCTAGGTTCATCAATATAATCAGAAGGGACTGACGGAGGTCCTTTTCAAGTTATATATTGTAATGTACAGAATAACCTTGTTTCCCCCAGTATAGCCAAATGTTGTAATATCTAAAGCAATAGGGTTTCCCTGTATGGTCAGATAACGCGGTGTCCGTGTTAGTTAGGTACCTTTAGTAAAGCGAGACATCCTGGTGTCCGGACTGTGGAGGTTTCTCGATATAGTTATTTATTCATTTCCACTGCAAGTTGCTCTCTAAGTATCTCCAGAAAGAATTGCGTTCATAGAGCTATATGGATGCACTTTAATCAGCATCATTTTGAAGCTCCTCCTCCCGTCCCGAGTAATGTGAGACAACCGTTAGAAGCAAACATTTGGTGATGTTAAGCTATTCCAGAAATCCCGCTTGCACTAACGACACAGACACGTCAATATCGTTCACGCCAGTATGAACATTGAAAAGAAAATCTTAAATATATATATATATGTTTGTGTTGTTTCGTTTCTAGGTGGGGAAGTATTACTCTGCGAGAGTGAAACAAAAACCATCAGCTGTACGTTACCGTTTGTGATCAATATTATAGAAGCATGGTACGGCCGAAATGACACTGCCACGTGTAATGCAACCGGAACATCAATGATGTGTCATTATGACGTCAAAATGACGTATACTGTGATGAACAACACTTGTCAGGATAGAAGTACCTGCTTATTGTCAGCAGCCCCTGCCATATTTGGAAATTCTTGTGTTGGCAAACATGCATACCTAATGGTTAACTACGAGTGTGTTATTAAAGGTAATAAAATTGTATTTCATCATCTTGACAAGCGTGAACACATTTTTGAGTTGAGTGTGTCATCATATTAGGCAGGATCGGTCTGTGGCGCAGTGGATAGCGCACTTGCCTTTCACCAAGGCGACCGGGGTTCGATCCACCGATCGGACGTGCAAAGGAATGGGGCCACCTGCCCGAGCACGTGGGTTTTCTCCGGGTACTCCGGTTTCCTCCGACATTAAGACCCCCTCGCTAACATCCGGGCCAACAAGAGTGATTAATATATGTTAAAATAACTTGTTTCATAATTGTTGTAAAATAAACAAAGTTTATATATATATTTAATAGTTCTCAATTTCTATAAGTAAGGAAATAAATATCGTTATAACGTTCGTTTACATGAATTATTACCTACCTTTTTATTTACCAATATGACCTGTCTCTAACATTACATGTTGTCTATTGACACAGGGTCTGATGTTCAACAGACACCACCTGTCCAGCAAAGCTTCGTCGCCAGTTACACAAACATCAACATGTCGTCGGAGATAATATGGAGGGTGCACGTGCCGCACGCGGGCTTATGTGGTTTACGTTGTAAGACTGACAACAAGTGCTTGTCTTTCGCGTTTGACCCGAAGCAGCAGATATGTCAAGGTCACAGAACAAGCCTTCTAAACGAGGTTAAAGGTCAAGGTCATCCAGAAAACAAAATGCTCTATTTTGAATGTAAGTGATAGAACGGTCTAGCCATAACAAGAGTATGATATGAATGTATAATTTGGCATGCTGAAAGATTGATATTGTATATAATTTTACATGTTTAAACATTCAATTGTGTTGACTTTTATGATACTGGTATATTTACCTTACACCTTTAACTGAGTATATCTTAGTTTAAATGAAATATTAGATAATTATTAAGTTTAAACTTTCTTTTGTAATTTCACTTAAACTTTATTATTTATTGCATGCGTACAATTTTCAAATAGTGCATAATCATTCTTATAATTCAAAGGATTTAGAAATAAGTGTTAAACATTGGCTTAGATTAATGTGTTTAAAATTTGATGTGCACATGTATATACATTTTATTTGATTTGTAAGACATATATATAGTTTTATTATTTTATTTTGTTTTTCAAGAAGTAGACTACTAAATGAGAACGTTATTGCCAGAAAATTTAAAACGGTGTTCAAACGCAAAGACAAAATCTCTATTGCAGTGAAATGGTGTGGGGGAGGAGGGTTCCTGTTTGACGTCACTGGTGTGTGTTACGCTGTGTATGGTGTTCGCCACACCCCAGCTAACTGTCAGAAAGAATGCTCTCAGCATGGCTCCGGGGATGGAAAGGTGGTGGGAGGTTTACTGGTGCTGGACACTCCAGAAAAACTACAGAATATTTGGTTGAAGACACGTCCGGATTCCTGGTTAGGTAAGTACCTAAGTACACCACGTCGTCATACTGTCACGTAGTCCCATTAAGTAATAACTAGCCCAGGACGGATATTTCAGACAAACATTATAAAATGGGTCTCCCCATTTGTACTTCACGATACTATATACATTTTCATTTAAACAATAACTGGTTGTCTGGATGTAATTATTGTTGATATAATTACAAGTGGCCTCTGCCAAATTCCATACAAAAATAGGGTTTTATGGTAGATTTGCCAGAGGCCACTTGTAATTATATCAACAATAATTACATCCAGACAATCAGGTATTTTTTATATTTACATATTTTTCTTTTTTACGACATATTCCTACAAAAACCATTTGCCCTGCCTCAAAATACATTTCAGGCGGCCATTTTGTTTGTTTACATATTCCTACACCTGATACAGGCAGTTGTAATTATAGTCGAGCAGTTGTAATTATAGCCTATATAATTTCACTTGTCCTCTAACACTGTTGTAATGGGACGGCGCGGGGGCAAATGTAAATATATTGAAATGACATTGAGCTATATAGCGTATTTTAAAAATGTCTACTCATAAACACCAGACAGGTCGATCGAAGGTCTTATTCAGGCGATACATATGCCATTGGTGATGAGTCGTGCATTGCCATCAAACAAGTGTGTAAATGTATTTTATTGAAGCATGGTACACCTTCTCCTATAATACAGAAATGTACACATTGTCTTGTGACCGCTAGCTAGTACTACAAGGTATCACTCAGAAGTCTTACACACTTTCCCATCAGAGTGAGAGGGTTTGAAATTTTTAACTGCTTTCTAAAGTGACTTTGAACGTTGCCTGTAAAACGCCCGAGTTGAAATCATGCTGTAAGAATCTTAGTTGCGAATACCTACAAAAATATTCATTTTCTAACATTATCTTTTCCATTTGTTTTCTTTTTCGCATTGAATACAACATGACGTTGTTGCATCCATTAAGAAAGAGGAAATCCGGAGAACAATGGGCCTAACGGACAATTTTTTTCTAATTAGATACTTGTTTCAGTGTCACATGGCAAGCTTTTACTTAAATTTTTGTGACCTTTGGCCATGGAAGGTTTCTGCAAACTTTCATTGAAATTGGTTCAGGAGTTTTGGAGAAGAAGTCGAAAATGTAAACGTCTTAGATTAAAATCATAATTTATCTGGATTATATAGTTTCTGAAATCTGAAGAATACGAAAGCATATGCATCAGGAAAGTATAGCGTGTAATAAAAAAAGTCAACATCGACGTCAATTGAGAACTGTCGCCACTATCCCGCAAGCGATTAATTTCTCGTTTACGCAATCTGATTAAAATCAGCCATGTAACAGATGTTTTAATCAGATTGTCGTTTACGGAAAGTGGCGACGGTTCCCGTTTGCATCGAAGTCTTGATGATCAGGGCGGTATCGGATGTCAATGGCAAACGTTGGAGTCGTATTTCTCATTTTCTAGTTGCAACAAGATATCAGAATAACGGTTTGATATTTAACGGTATTAGTAAGACCATCCAATACAACATAACATAAATATTACATTAATTCAAATATTTTATATTGTAGAGCAAGAAAATGCGTTTATTGTTTCCGGGCGCAAGAATGGAGCTGGTACGTGGACATTCCTTGACGGGGCCGTCATACCGGACAATATGTGGGCCCCGGGAGTACTTGGGACCTACTCTGGAGATTGTGTGTCAGTGACACGTGACGGCCTTGTGCCAACCGACTGTGCTACCACTGGTTTCTTCATTTGTGAAAAAGTTTTAATAAAACCAAAAACATAACGAGTAAAGAGCGTGCAGCATGCATGCAATGACGTTAATGCTTCTATGCTTCCACTTCCGATTTTATCGTATTCTGCATACCTATTGTTATTTTTTCTAAAAAAAATAATATTTCTAATAAAATCAAAGAACCATAGTATGAGCTTTATACCTTACCACAGAACTGCCGTACCCAAGATGGTTGATATTATACGCGAAAAGACATGAATCCAGTACGAAGAACAGGAACATGTGTGAAAACTGCAACTGAGCTCCTCCTCAATTCTCCTTAAAGAATTAACAATGGGATACCGTGCAGACTACTTAATCGATACAGAAGGTCCCCACCAATCTCAGAGCTCACGGTCAACATGGACGAGAAGGTCACCAATATCAGAGCTCACGATCAAAATGGACGAGAAGGTCAACAATCTCAGAGCTCGCGGTCAACATGGACGAGAAGGTCACCAATCTCAGAGCTCGCGGTCAACATGGACGAGAAGGGCACCAATCTCAGAGCTCACGATCAACATGGACGAGAAGGTCAACAATCTCAGAGCTCACGGTCAACATGGACGAGAAGGCCACCAATCTCAGAGCTCGCGGTCAACATGGACGATAAGGTCACCAATCTCAGAGCTCACGGTCAACATGGACGAGAAGGTCGCCAATCTCAGAGCTCGCGGTCAACATGGACGATAAGGTCACCAATCTCAGAGCTCACGATCAACATGGACGAGAAGGTCACCAATCTCAGAGCTCACGGTCAACATGGACGAGAAGGTCACCAATCTCAGAGCTCACGATCAACATGGACGAGAAGGTCAACAATCTCAGAGCTCGCGGTGAACATGGACGAGAAGGTCACCAATCTCAGAGCTCACGGTCAACATGGACGAGAAGGTCACCAATCTCAGAGCTCACGATCAACATGGACGAGAAGGTCACCAATATCAGAGCTCACGATCAACATGGACGAGAAGGTCACCAATATCAGAGCTCACGGTCAACATGGACGAGAAGGTCACCAATCTCAGAGCTTGCGGTCAACTTGGACGAGAAGGTCACCTATCTCAGAGCTCGCGGTCAGCATGGACGAGAAGGTCACCAATCTCAGAGCTCACGGTCAACATGGACGAGAAGGTAACCAATCTCAGAGCTCGCGGTCAAAATGGACGAGAAGGTCACCAATCTCAGAGCTCACGGTCAACATGGACGATTTGTTTTCTATTTTTAGATAAAAAAAATAAGCCACGGAGTAAATTAACTCCAACAATTTGTAAGTTTTTTCCACACAGAATGTTGTGTATCAAAGGCCTTCTGAAGTCCCAGTGAAACCATTCTGGTCTAGTCCTTTAGCTGTTTGCGACTTTATGTGATCAACTGGCTGACAGAGAATGGGGACTTTTGATGGCCGACTAGTTCGTATAACAAAGTGTTGGGTTTTAGGAAGCTTACATATTACCATACTTCAGGTACAAAAATACCCCAAACATTTCTTCGAGTTGCTCTAAACTCCAACCCTTATGGTTTTGTTTTCACTAACCCGGTTCTTGCTTCCCGAACATGACATTTCTTTGGATATATCTAACGTCAATGTACCAAAAACGGGACACTTTCTAGAGAAATATCTACGTATGTACTTTATACCAGACTATCAATTCCAAAAATGTTTATTAATTTTTCCACAATAGCTACCATCCACTTTTCTTTTCTACTGCAATTAGTATTTCTGGCGCGTGTTTCAAGAATAAGAACGCGAAATACTATCGGGGTCATGTATGCAATTGAACATGTGTTACTGTATCCTGAAAGAGACACTTTGGTATTTTGGCTAATTTGGGAGATACACGATCAATATCAGCAAAAAAATATACATATTTCAATTTATTTTTAGAGTCAAAAGAAGTTCTGATTAAATTTCTTCTCCAAAGGACCGTTAGTTTTGATAAGATGGACTTTTGAAAATGATGTTCAAATAAATAGCGTTGCATGGCACGTAAATCACGAAAATGTAGTTTTGGTAATTATTCTTACCTTTAAATTGTTCTTGTAACGATAATCATCAGCCAAAAGTTAAATTGTCATAAAATCATCATAAAGTATCATTCTTTACATTGCAGGACAGTTTTACAAGTATCCCGTTTCGGGTACAGTGTTTTAGATTTGCGTGGCAGATGCTGTCTAAAAAGAAAACGCTTACTCCCACACTGATCGTATTGTCCTTTTACTTGTTTAAGGATCTCCGTGTTAATACATTTAAAAAAAAATCTTTTACCGTAGATTATTGATTTTGAAGTCGAATCATGCTTTTGTTAACACTTGGATTACCCTTTCTAGTATAAAGACTAGTTTTACTTTTGGCAATTTCTTAATACGCTGAGATTGAGCTATTGATCAAACATTTAATTGGCACTTTTATAAAAGGAGAACATTCTTTAGAAAGAGGAAAGTTGCAAGCTCAAGTTGCACAATTCGTTTAAAACTTATTTTCAAATGAAATACAACCTTTTTGATGTCTGAGGATTTCTTTATAGATACAATTCGTTTACCGACTTAGATTTGGCATCAAATATGCTTTTTGCACGGGGAACATTCCCCTCAAGGTTACATGGTGAAAATAATGAGTCCGTCATGGCAGTTTTCCTTTTCAATTTTTATGACAACATTTGCATTAGAATGTCTCTTTTTGATATTCAAAACGTTTTGAACTGTTTCCGAAGACGTTATGGATTGTTCTTTTTCTCTTCGAAAAATTACTGTTGTGCTTTCTATATTTGTTTTTGAATTTTATTTATCTTACTGATTTTTTCCTATCTTTATAATTTAACAGATCAGCGTTAGTGTATTTCTAAGCAGTACCGATTTTCATAAATTGTAGTATCTGCAATGTTTAGGCTACTTCGGACTTCCGTCACCTTTCTTTGCTCATAGTGGACCGCTAGTCTTGAAAGCGTATTTTCTTGATATATTTATCGTATTATATTTTACTTCCATCCACAGGATTCGTTCTTTTTTGAAGTTTTTGAATTCTTCATCCTCTCAGGATTCCCTAATGTTTGAGGAGTAGACATGGTCGCTAACAAAGGCCCGTCTTTCCGCAGTTGTTTTTGGATGTCCTTATCAAACTTGCAGCGGCTCTCTTCTTTCGGAACCCCCTTACCTTCATCAGAGACAATGTATTTTTCTAGGATTATCCTTGTGGTACTTTTCTCGGGATTTATCATGTAATCTCTCATTTCTGAACTGCAATCTGGAGCTCCATATATTACCGTTTAAGTAAAATACAATCTCCCCGGATAAACCATAGAACAGGTCCAACGATAGGGAATTCGTTTAAACAGAACAGTTAACTCTACGTGTAACCCAAATGAGCAAGTGAAAAAGAATCTTTATTTGTTTTACAACAATTACAAAGATATTTCAACTTATATCAATCACTCTGGTAGCGCACGGGCAGGTCTTAATGAGGGAAGAAAGTAAACCCTCGTGATCGGGCAGGTTGACCCCATGCAATTTCACATCTGATCGGGGAACTGAACCCCAGCCGTCTTATTGAAAGGCGAGTGTGCTAGTCACTGCACCACCTTGTGATCAAGTACCCGAAACATATATCCCTGGATCGGCCGATAAAAGACCAATCTCACAGCTGCTTGATGGTAAACCCAAAAATGTTGACTTCAACTTGAGCGGGCTGCTCATACCAGCTCTCAAAGAAATCCTCAGCAGAACGAACTCGAAATGGCTGGCCTGGTTGTGGGAGCAATACATAGAGGATATGTTTCTGAACAAATAACCAATTTCACGATTCAAGACGGCTTCGGATATTTTGATGAACATGTATTTACTTAATAAGCTGGGCTCTTTAAATAGTCCAGATTTATATACCACCTCTTGTAACGCATCATTTATAAGTCCCATCAAAGAGCGTAACATTATACTCGTACTCCGTAAAAATTGTGTTAATATGCATAAATGTTGACCAAATACCGTAAAGGTCACAGACCATTTTGAAATATTCCGATTTTGCCTCTTAATAACCTCCTTATTTGGTTTTTAATTAATGAAAGGAATCTTTCACAATCTTCTTCAAGTATTCTAGCTAGCACATTCTAATTATAATCAAACTATTCACAAATGATACCCGTAAGCCACTGTGGACTATTTCCCACTTTGACTTGCCATACCGTTAAGGATAATATCAGCTAAAACAACATAATCTTCTAAGAGTCTACCAGGCCAATTTGTATCAAATATTTTCAAAATGATCCTCCTTTGGCTGGTACCAAGTGCTGTTACTTTATAAAACGATTCATTATCCAAGATATTATTCAAAGCTTCTGATTGACTGTAGAATTTTCAAATTCAGTCCTATCATGTCTATTTCAATAAACTTCAATGATTCAACTTTAACAAAATAGTTTTCACATGACTTAACCAAATGATGCTCTTCTTCTAGAAATCCCAGATGGCGACCGTGGTCTATGATACTCTAGTATACTGAATGAAACTAAAACTTCTATCAGTATCTTTCAAATGTTTTAATGTACAATATATCATTTGGAAGAGAAAAACTATTGCTTGTTGCTTATGAAATCAATCAATAACAATATCTTATTGTACACCAGTGTTGAACTTTCACATTTTGCTATACATGAACTTGTACAAATATATGACCATCATCTAATGAAGTTTTATTGAAGATTGATAAACAGGTACAACATAAACACCTAATGCTGGCGTTCTTTTGTCAAAGTTTGATACACCTGTAAACAATCAAGACTAAGCACTAGTGCTGTAATGGCGAAGTCAATGCTGACATCTCGCTGCACGCTATTCTCCAAGGCTTTGGTCTCTACCAACTTGACTGCATCAGCATTTACTGTGTGGTTCATGTTTCAAAAATTAACCAGGACCAGGAACCAGGAATTGTTTATGCAATAAGCCAAAATATGTTTCTTTGATCAGAACCACACCTCCTTGCACATGAACTGGCGATTAAACTTGATCAGCTCCTGGGTTTTTTGTTCGTAATGTCTGTTACAGGCAGATGTCTCTTCTGAACTGCACTAGACAGTTCAGATTTTTCTTTCACTGTTTTAAGTGTATTTTCCTGTCCCACCTTCATGTCAACAGGTTTCGTTAGCTGCTGGAAAATAATGATCTGTATCAATCAACGACATGCTTCAAACATTTGAAAGCAAACGTAACAGAGAGACTAAAATGTACCAATATCAGAAACTGAAGTGATAAACACCAACGAGTATTTAAACACTACAGTGCATTCAGTTTAGAAGAATCTTACACAAAATCGTTAATTAAGCATTCACATTTAATTTAGTGTAGAAGAATCATACACAAAATCGTTAATTAAGCATTCACATTTCATGATTATATTCTTCATTTTTTTTAAAAGATTCAAAGGATCATAACATCTGAACCGAATAAGGTTTAATACATAAATATATATATACACTATGTACCATAAATGTATTTCCTAGGCTCCTATAGCCCGAGTTTCCTGTGGCCCTGACACCAGACGTAGACATTTCGACAGATACATGTACATGTAGATGTCTGGTGTGGGACCAGACATATTTATCTGTCAAAATGTGAACCAGAAATCTATCTGTCAAAATATCTAAGGCTGGTGTAAGGGCCAGAGGAAACTCAGGCTGAGTCTCCTAACCACAGATAAGCACCTCTAGATCTGTTCTCACCGAAAATGTTAATGAAATGTAGGGTGATTTGTAAATTTTCTTGAAATGTTTTATTTTTTATATTCAAAAACTGGTTACCAGATCTAGGAGGATACAGGGAGTACTATGACTAACTACTCCCACAGCGTTAGAGGTTTACACAGCGAGATACTTTTGACAGGTGTCGCGTAACGCAGTTGGCAAAATCATATTCGACAGAAAAAAGGCCTCTTATGATATAGGAGAATATGACTAACCTGCTGTGGTGTCGTGAGGTCTGGCATAGCGTGTTGCTTTGTCGACTCCCTGGCATGTTGTAGGTACAAAACCTTGTTGTATTTGAACTCATTAGACTGAAAATATAATACAATAAGTATTTTACACCACATATATACATAATATTATTGTATAACAAATCTTCAAAATCAAATTTGACTCCTTTCTTTTATGTGCTAGATTGGCAGTCAACAGCAAATGCACCACTTGGGTTTACTTCTTGAGTTGACATTATTATTATTAAAAAAAACTACAATTACAATATTATTTACTTACAATTTCTGTCATGAGTGGGTCCTCTGGGTTAGGTTCTGCCATCAAAAGCTGTATGGAAGTGAGGACAGTACTGACATTCAGACAGGGCTTCCATGCTCCCTGAAACGGTGAATCCCATTTCAGTAGATCACTCCTCAATATACACTGTGACCTTCGAATTCACCATCACTAATTAGTTGGACTGTTTCAATAACATCTAATAATCTATTTTATCAAGAGGAGACACGCATCTATGAATTATCTTCGCTAGTCAAGGGTTAGGAGCTGGTACAATCTAGTCTACCTACTCCTCAAAAGGTAGCTAGATTGTACAGGATCGTAACCCTTGGCTAGCAAAGATGTCTAGGATTTTTTGGCTTGTTTGTGTTTTACGTCGTATTAACAGCTATGGTCATTTAAGAACGTGCCAGAATTTGATGGAGGAAAGGCCGAGTTCCGGAGAAAAACCACCGACCGACGGCCAGTATCTGGCCACTGCCCCACGTAGGTCTGGAACCCATGACCCAGCTGTGGTGGAGGGCTAGTGGTAGCAGAATGTCAGACGCTTAACCATTTGACCACCCCAGCCCTATGATGACTATATTATGAATCAGAGCATTAAACAATGGCCTGGTGATAAACTACAGAATCTATATTAGCTTTTTATGTCCACATACCAAACACTTGAAATTAAGTTAAATATCTATTATACCAAATAGAGATATTTCTTTAACAAAAATTTATAATCATCCATTTATAATTAGTTATTATCTTTATTAATTAAGTTCTACATTTGAAGTGTAAAGCCATAAATCATAAAGTTGAACCTAAGGCTGTCATAATATATTGGAAAACCAGTATATCTCAATACTTGCAGAAAAAATAATGCATAGTAATACAAAAACAGAATTTTGCTCTTGGTAATTTTTAAAAGGTTATTTAAATGTAAATGATGTTTTTTTTTAATGCTGATATATATATATTAACCATATAAAAGGCAATAACTCGGGGAAGGAATCTGACGAAACTTCATCAACGATCGATTGGGTCAATGAAAATCGAAAATCTGTTATAAGATCCATTTAGTCTAGGATTCAGTTTGACGATGTTTCGATGATACTTTCTTCTGAAATGAAGCACAATTTTCAGACAAGGTATTCAGATTGATATGTATGGCCTGTGCCCCGCTTTGACCATCAATGCACATATCAACCTTCAACCTTTTGTTTATGGAGATGCTGACAAAGTCAATGGACCATGAAAGGTGTAGGCCGCAACCAGCATTTTATGCATGGGTTAAGATGTTTTTACCTAAGATGCATCTATGGTCCAAGTTTGGTTGGTTTAGCGCTTACACTTTCAGTGAAACTAAGTTAAACGTGAAAACTTAATGTTGATTCCGCTGTCGACAGAAAAGCAACATCTTAGTCTCACTTCTGCTACTTTGTCTCACCTTTAACGGTTTAAAAGTTATGGCCCGGACAAGATATTCCTGAAAACTTTGCACTTATTTTACCTTTGACCTTGAGGTCAAGGTTACAGTGACTTGAGGACAGTGCACTGTACATCGTCTATATGGGTTATGCAGATATACTGCAAGTTTTATCAGGATAACTTTAACTAAGCACTATTTTGACCTTATTATTTCTAATTGTATAAGTTCTAATTGTAATGGGGAGGACCATTACAGAAATCCTCAAAACTGACCCCATAGTTGCAAATGATGCTTGGATAGAGTTTACTATGCCATCATATATACTTGCATATTAAGTTTAAGCAAAATTAGACACAGTGAGGGACCGTTGGCATCACCTTGGCAAATGGTTTAAAAGTTACAGCCCAGACAAGATGTTCCTGAAAAATTTGCATACATTTGAACTTTGACCTTGGGGTCAAGCTAGGTCACAATGACCTCATGACCTTCATACGAAAGGGAGACACAATAAGAGGCTAGAAGGACTGGCAGTCAGTCCATACCAGAACTTTACCTTGGGAGGCATTTTCAGGGTATCCAGACAGATACGTCCACCATTGTCAATGTTAGGGTGGTAGATGGGTGTTATAAACCGCACCTTTGGTGGCTCAAAAGGATACCTTAAAAAACAAAACTGTATCATATACAAGTATATATATACTTTAACAGCATTATGATGAAGATAGAAAATTATAATTTCACTGAATTAACACTTGCATCATACCAATATGACTGATCATGATGAACCAAAATGTTAATTAGAATCAAATGCAAAAAAAGAAAATGTCAGTATACACTGTATGTATACATTACAGAACATTATATATAATTATTTTCTATTTTACAAAGCATCAATAGTATTCTCTAAAATATGTTATACTCTACCTATATATATAGCTACAATGCAGAATTTGAACAACACAAAAAACTGCATTTTGCTCTAAAAAAATATTAGAGGATCTAATTAAGTACACCTGGCAATGATTTTGAATTTGGGGTAATCACTGAATTTGACTGGTGATCAAGAAGATCTAAAGCGAATTTTTCTTGGCAAAATTTATGTACACTACATGTATAAATTAAAGTACACTTTACCTTTCTGGGATTTGAATTTCAATTCGAAATATTCCATTTTCATAGGGAGTTCCTTCAACACCAAGAATTTCTGAAAAACATTAAGGCGCAGAATTATAAAACTTTTTGTTTAAATCATTAAACCGATATTGATTTATATAATTAATACATAATGAAGTTTGTTAGCCCCGTCTGGTGGAAAAGCCAGCTATAACCTGACTCTAAAAAATACTTTTTAACTCTATCTAAACCATAAAAAAAAAAAATCTGTATTACTGTTTAGCGGTTATATTTCGTGTTTTTTTTATTTTTTGCTATATTTGTGTTTCGACTAAAATTCGCAAATTCTAATATAAACATCAGCACAATATATAGCCAATCACTGACATTATGGAGAAGTGTCATAGTACTGTATCATCATATCGTCCTGACATGGTCAGGCAAAGCATTAATATTCAAGGTAGTAGCAGCTAAAACGCTAAAACTGTTTGTCCCATATTTAACAGTCTTAGTTCTCGGGACATCAAAAAGTCTATTGTACCTAAAAGAGCAAGATGTGGTTTCTCATGCTTGGATAAAATCTTGTCAAAAACATGGACTGGTCCCATTTAAAACCTTAGAAGTTTCTATGGCTACAAGTCTAAGCCTATTGATATGAAGGGTAGAAAAAGTGTCTCATAACTTGAGTTGAACTCTTGATACACAAATTTTCATGATTTAAAATGGATTTTTTCAAGCTTCTGGGAGTTTGATTTTGATAAAAAATGCCATACCAAAGGACAGAAATTTAGATTTGACAGGATAATGGCGTGATAAATGGCCCTGCGCCCCTCTAATTAGGTAAGTTAAATCTTTCGAGGCACTTACAAATGTAAGTACATTTATCTACCTAAGGAGGCATGCACAGTACCCGAATCGGATCACTTTTTGCAAAAATACTTCAATAAAGGTGTCAACAAATCAGTTTTAACAATGAATAGCCATGCACCATTTTTTGTCTATACAGATGATAAGTTTTTAAGTTCAAATAGCACAAAAAAACGTAATTCAAACTCAAATGTCAGTGTTTTGATTAGGTTTTAAAATAAAATGCTTTTTGTTATATTCAAATTCTAAAGGTCATCATAAAATGTTAATAAGCTAACAAAATAATATTCATTTGAAGTGTGAGATATTGCAAAATCTCAAATGTAAGATATTACAAAGTTCAAGCCTTGATCCGAATTGGGTCCTGAAATTCGCAATAACTGGAAACGCTGATTGGTGACTTCAGAGTGTTCTATAAATATATCAAGTGAGCTCCGGGTGCTAATTTTGTTTGTAAGAACACCAATAGATATTCTGTTTTTGATACAACCATAAATGAATATAATTCCTCTTAAGATTTTTCAATGAATGTCTCAATAAAATGATGGTTTGGTGATCTGATTTGGGTACGTAATGTCTCCTTAAATGCTTTTAAGAAAGAATCAGAAAGAATCTATAATAACTCCCAAAAGTTTGGTGGCCTCCTGATCACAATGAATTACAATATTGCCAATTAATGTTAAAATAGTTATATGCTCTTTATTTTCCAACTCACTGCAGCAATTGCACTGCCTGAAACTTGTCAGGGTTTTCTTCATCCTTCATTTTCTTTAAACCAATTTATTAAAATCTTGCTCTGTCTTTCTAAAATATTGATGACGGACATCTCACTATGGGTACTTGACAGTGTGTTGTCATCACCATAATTAAAAAGTTTGGCATCTTTTGGTAAAAGAATTATAGACCCATATCTATATTGCCCACTTTTTCAAAAATATTTGAGAAACATATTACAAACCATCTTTATAAATACTTAACGAAATATGACCTGTTACACACTTCACAGTCAGGTTTTAGGGCAAAACATTCATGTCAGACTGCTCTTGTCCACCTAATTGATAAATGGATTGACAGTATTGATAAAAATGAAATAGTAGGTACTATATTTATAGACTTAAATAAGGCTTTTGATTTAGTAGATCATAATATCCTTCTACACAAACTAAAGATTTTAAACATGACTTCATCAAGTCTGGATTGGTTCTCATCTTATCTACAAAACAGAGTCCAAACAGTTAGAGCAGGCAGCATATCTTCTTCTTTCCAGACAATCAAAGCTGGAGTACCGCAAGGATCCATACT
>NW_018404893.1:358915-359739 GCF_002113885.1 Mizuhopecten yessoensis | reverse complement strand
GATACGTTCGTTCAGATATAGACAATAGTGCATGTATCGTTTATCTAGTCAGCAGGTTAGTCTGATTACCAAATATTCATAAACAATAGTAGCGTTCAGTTATCTTACATAATGTTTATTTGTTGTCCATGATTTTGTAGTTAGCATAATAATCTGTTTTAATGTCAGTTAACATGTTTGTATGATGTTTGAGAGGGCCATATGGAAGATTAGTCTTGTACTAAATATGTAACCCTCCTTAAATAAAGATATTATTATTATTATTATTATTATTATTATTAAAAGAGAAGACCCGGACCGAAGAGGGGATACCCTTTATAAAATTAGCGCTGTAATAAAAACTTACGAGCTTCTAATTGATCAATTTTGTCGTCTTTTGGCCAACACGATATTCCATGAGGCGGGGATTCCGATAACATCTGTATTTCCTTCTTCATTCTACTTGCACGCTGCATGATGAATATATTAGCTAGGCCTAACGTTAACGTTGTCAACTCTTTCTGAAGTTTCTCACAAGATTGCACTTCCCGCCTCCTGTCGCTTGTGGGATTACAAAATAAATACATTACCAAATGTATTACTTTTTGTGGTTAAACTCTATTTACTAGGTAAAATTTTCAACTTAATGATACTTTTCACATAAAGAAATATTTCATTTGGTTCAATGAAAACAAATCGCCACCATCGGTACTGTAGCATTATGGTGTCGCTTATATCATTAGCTTCTATTTTCGTTTTCGTCTGAAGTTAACATAGCGGGTATATGACGTAACTTAGCCAGTGTGCTGCACTGTAGCATTAAACCACTTTACATATATACTATA
>NW_018404893.1:300804-358207 GCF_002113885.1 Mizuhopecten yessoensis | reverse complement strand
GTATTGGGTGGTATTGGGTAGTATTGGGTGGTATTGGGTAGTATTGGGTAATTAGACGCGCCGACCAAGGGCATTACTTTTTGTGGTTAAACTCTATTTACTAGGTAAAATTTTCAACTTAATGATACTTTTCACCTAAAGAAATATTTCATTTGGTTCAATGAAAACAAATCGCCACCATCGGTAGCATTATGGTGTCGCTTATATCATTAGCTTCTATTTTCGTTTTCGTCTGAAGTTAACATAGCGGGTATATGACGTAACTTAGCCAGTGTGCTGCACTGTAGCATTAAACCACTTTACATATATACTATAACAATAAATACAGTACTGTCCATAACATGTTTTAATGGCTTTTTTTTGCAAGTAAAAATAAATATGTGTCAAATCTCGTGACTTGGAATGTGACTGCGATCCAACAATAATCATGGCGGAGTCGAACTCCCGGTCCTCCGACTCGGAAGAATATTCTTCAAAAATCAGGTCCCTCAATAATGATGTCTGTGTCAATGTGCAATTCGCAAATAGAAGTGGAAGGACAGCATCATTATTGTGGTACAATTTCAAAGGAGTGTTTGTAAAATATGCCATTTTACATAACAATGATTTTATGGACATGCACACGTACGTGACCCACCCGTGGGGCGCTCGTGATGCTACAACAGGGAACGTTTTAAATATTGGGGGCCAGTCTGTGTATTATCCACAATCTCCAGTACACGGTGATGATGATAACGACGATGAAAAAAAAGAATATCCACTGGCATACATTGATTTACCATGTACGTATGAATGAGACATGCACTGTACACAAAACTAATAACGGCTATAGGTACAAGATGTAACATGGGATTCTGTCCCTTTGATTGTATAGTTTAATCACAGGGGCACGTTACAAATGTCTGAAATACACACATATGCTATACTGATATGGGTCTCAACACACATAAACATACTGTATGTTTATCTGTGTTGTGACCCATATCAGTATAGCATATGTGTGTATTTCAGACATTTGTAACGTGCCCCTGTGGTTTAATCTACCTATATAGCTACCTACCTGGTGCTGGACACACTGATAGTAGATATACATATCCTATCAGAGTGTCCAGCACCTTTGACATGGATTCAGTTTGTGGTAGACATTGACCACCTTGAAATACTGCATGATCTTCCTCGAGTTGTTTAGGTGCACCTTCTCTCAATGTTTTATCTTAATATTGTTATACATTGTAGCAGAGACGTATTAAGTGTTAAATACGTCTCTGATTGTAGTTGGTAGTTTGAAGTCCCTTAATCCTCAATTTCTTTATCATTAATAACAATGTAAACAAAGTTCTCCGCATTCTTTTTTGTTTCTCTCTCTCCACTTTTCTTGTGTTTGTTCACATGCAAGTCTCTCAAATGCCTTATCCAACATACTTTTGAATTGGTTAATTGTTTCACTGTAAATAAGTTCAACACACATGCACATTTATAAAATAAACTTTATTGATCAATGCATTTATTTAGACCTTATTTCAGATATTTTTTGTGACATGACAATATTAGCTTCAATAGATAAATTTTTGATATGAAACCCAAATCTTGTGGAACTTTCCACAGGCTGACAACAGGGTTTGGTACAAATGGCTAAAATACACATACATTATACTGACCCATACTGAAACAAATTGTTGAATTCTTGAGTGGTAGCCTTAATCAATGAGATTGGCCTTTGTCATATATGTACAACATATTTATCAGTTTTACCACAGACTTAAAGATAGCTAATTCTGTGGTTTCACAAACTAATATCAATGCTAAATGTAGTTATAATTTAATTCTTAAATTAAATGCTATTGAAAATAATTAAGCTATTTAATAATAATAAAATAAAATAATAGCATTTTAATTGTTTGTATAGAATGACTGATTTATTATTTGTTGGAGCATTATATAAAATTACATTGTATAAGTATATAATTATTTAGACTAAAAACCTATATGTCATTTTTACATTACAGTATATTCACTGAAGGAAATATGTCTGCATCAGGTGCAGAAACTTTATCCAAAGAAAAAAATTACAACAATTGCGGATGTGTTGCCACGGACACTAGTGACCGACCTGAAAGAGGGTGGGAAGCATGAGGTCCACTATCTCTACAAGAATATGAAGGTTAGCAGAGGTTCACATGTAGAGCACACCTGTGGAGAGGATGGTCTTGTTGAAGTTGTAAACCTAGATGGAAAAAACATACCAATGGGTGACCATCAACTTGCAAATGATAGTGAGGATGAGGCTACGGCCAGAGCAAGTTCAGATAAAAAGACAACTGAATGTCTCGACGAATCCTCAAGTGGTGAAGATTTTCAGAGTCGTCGGAACAAAAAAGAAACTTCAAGTTCTTGTTGTCTCTCTTAGATTGGAATCTTTATATGAAAAAGTCATTGATTGACTTAGAGACTGCCTCTTTATTTCNAGTTAAGTTAACATTATACTATTTTTTACTCAAATTGGTACATATTTCAACAACAAAAATAAATACTATAGACTCAGGTGACCGTTAAGGCCCATGGGCCTCTTGTTTATTGTAGAAATATTTGTTAAGATTTTTTTATTTTTTTTAAATATTTGACTGTTAATTTAATCTTACTTTATTTTCATGTTTGTGAAGATTATTGTAGAGCACAATCTAAATATGATATTAGGTAACTTAATTTATTATGAATATAGTTTTTCACACTTCACTTTCACATAAATAATATAACTACATTTGTGGATTTATTCACTGATTTTATTTATTTTATCTATTCATTGAATCCATAGGTGTCATAACCCATGAAACCTCCAACGAGGTAGATCTATTCTAGTGTGTGAAATGCAAATGAAAGTGCTTTGCTCAATTTATCTTTGACTTTCATGTAGCAAAATAACTCCAAAAATCATTCATTCGATTCAGACACAGTACTAGTCCTGCTATGAGCATTACACACACCCTGCAGTAACTAGGAGATCATTTGACCACAGGATGTAGATTTTGAGTTTGTGCTAGTTGGACTTGAATGAGGGAGATTTGAGGGGGGTCAAAATAAGGAAGTCTCCCTCCTCACGAGGGAGAGTTTACAGCTATGTGAATCTCACAACACACAATTTCATGATGGAGTTTTCACTGTTTTCACTTTGAATTATATCACAAGGGAGGCTACTTTGAAAATACTCTCCAATGCTCTGTCTGGATGTTATATTGTCAATAGTTTACATCAGTTTGTTATCATTTTACTACATTCTAATTATAGACATTTACATATTGATAGTAATTGATGGTATATATAGTATCCTTTTTATTTTTGTACATTTATGTGTCAACAAAAACTGATGCTTCTATTTAAATGACCTAGGACTGAGTTCCGAGGTGTCATGACATTATCTTCATGAGGTAACATGGATTCTTACTCATGACTTAGACAGTGACTCTTACGAGCTAGATGGCATATTCAACCTCGACATTAGGGATGTCTAAATCGGGAGAGTTGGCAAGTATGATATACATGTGTATTTCAATGATATTTACAAATATTGTTGTTCATAATAAATATTCCTGGGAGTACCAGAATTTAGGCAAATTGTGATATTTATACTCAGCTTATATTTAAAGCTGACAGTGCAAGATTAAAAGAATCATTCAAAAAATATCTTAGTCCTTGTCAAGACAACCCCTTACAAGAATCTTATAGAAGACACACTCCTCGTGTAATCTGACAAATTTATTTACAATGCAATTGGTTATATTTTGTTCATTTGAATTTGATGAACTGTTTATTTTCTTGTTACTAAAAACGATGAAAACAAAATCCCAAACTGAAGTTATGTCAAGATAAATTGTATAAGCAATGTTAAAAGTTATCCCCCTTGGAAATTCTAGATATTTTTGTGGGTTCTCCGGAGTTATTTTTGTCAAATATTAACCCTTTCACCCTATGCAACTTTAGTAGATTCTCCCATGCATTGATTTGGATAAGTCCATAATGGTCTACTGTGGTGACGGGGTCAAAGGTGTCTTGTACCCTGGTCATCATGGTAATTACGATTTAAATGACTGTTTACGATACCAATGCATCTGGTATGTACATTGTACAACGAAAATAGCATGGTATTGATATGTATGATTGCTTAGAAGTCCACACCAATGACATTTCAATAAATGTCAAAAGTAATATGTTTTTCTAGCAATATTTAATGAATATATTTAGAAACAAACAGCATTTTCAGTTCATGGTAACCACACAACACACAGGAAAAATATGTCAAGTGTAAAACAAAAATGTAAAATGTAGTGTTTCTGATTATGAGAAGGGCAACTTAATGTGAGTTGCACATATATACATGAGGAGTAATTTGACAACCTCTCATTCTGGGTTAATGAGAAAGACGATTCCTGTGTTGGTTTTTTGTTTCATTTACCCGGTATGACAATTCAATTAGCAGGTGTGCCATGGTTTTCCAGTATTAGTATTAATATCAGTTTTCATCAAAATTATTACTTTCTGTGAATAAAATGAAGTATGATCACCTTGTAAAATTCTGCTGAATACATTTTAGTCCAACATGCAATTTAGATAGGTGAACAAGAGATCCCATCATTGTACCAATATATCTTCATTAGTTCTAGGTCAGGTCGATCTTCTGTCTTCTTCTTTTTTTAACTGTTTGATTGAGTAATGTAAACTGTAAATGCACATTGAGATAATTTTATATCTGGACTTCATACTGCTGTGTATAAAAGACAAACTTTAAAGTAAGTTTGTCATTTCACACATAAGCTAGCTATATATATACAGTACTTAATGTGAAAGAAATATATCCGGTCATTGCAATATGAGAAAGACCTGTTAGGCACTTCCTGCAGCCGCCTTGTTTATTATGATCACTCTCAAAATTTAACAACCTACATATCAAAGTTGAGAAAGATACATCCGGTACTTTATGAGAAATTGCAATAACAAACATTAACTGTCAAAATCCAAGATCCAGGCCATGTATCAGCCATTTTGTTTATCCCAACACAACGACGGGCGATTTGAATAGCCAACCATCTGATGATAGTGAGCTAAAAAAAAATACACCATTTGAAATAATTAACAAGAATATGAAGTAAGAAAGTACCAATTCAAAAGGTAATATTTTAGCTGGAGAGTTACAAAGTTTGTTCAATAGATTGACCTAGACCCAATTTCAAGGTCACTTGGGTCAAATATTTCATATGTCTTTAAACAACTTCTTCAAAATAACCAGAAGACTTTCAGGTGACAATATTTGGTAACAAGCATGCATGGAAAAAGAGCAACAAAGTTTTTTTAAACAATTGACCTTGACTTGCATTCAAGGTCACAGGGGTCAGATATGTTAAAATCTTTAAACAATTTCTTCTCAATAACCAAAAGGCCCATGGTGATCAGATTTGCTCAGTAGAATACTGGGATGATGGGCTACAAATTTTGTTTAAGTGATTGACTTTGACCCACTTTCAAGGTCTCTGAGATCAGATCTTTCAGAAATCTTCAAACAACTTCTGGTAACCAAAAGACCCAGGGTGATGATACTTGGCCGAAGCTTGCTGGGATGAAGGGCTACAAAGTTTGTTTGCACAATTGATTTTGATCTACTTTCAAGGTCACTCGGGTCAAATGTTTAAAATGAAATCTTCAAATAACATTTCCTGAATGACCAAAAGGCCCAGGGTGATTATATTTTGCCAAAGGCATGCTGGGATGAAGGGCTACAATATTTGCTCAAATGAATAATCTTAACCAACTCTCAAGGTCACAGGAATCAAATCATCTTCTTGATAATCTAAAGGCCCGTGATGGTGATATTTGACTTACTTGATTAAGCCCATTTTAATGTGTTCACCCTTGGTCTACTTAAAGGTTACTGGTGTAAGATTGATACCAAAGCCCGTATCATGAAACTGTTCTCATGTTGAATTCTGTGCTCAAACCAACCTTCTTGTAACTTGCTATAATCCTTTAACAAATTAAAAAAAAAGTTAAGTGTAAAGTCTCACCAAAATGATTCCATGTTGTTGACAAAATGTGACTTGGTTATTAATCTACCATGGTGACAAGAAATTTGGCTTGAGCACAAAAATCAGTTTGAACGACTTCCACAAATACTTTCATCTGACAAATGATACGCAAGGTGTAGAATATGTACAAATTGGCAATACAATTGTTGATTCGACTACCCTATACATGTATTAGTTGCTCTTACGGTTTGAAATTACAACAAATTTGACCAACCATGCAGTTTGGTTAGGCTTTGTTTGATGTCCAGTTATTAATGTGCAAGTATCTATGTCGGTCCCCTCATCTCGGTTCAGAACAGCGGCATGTCAAGTACTTCCTTTATCTTCTGGCTAAGGTGTTCCTCAGTCCAACAGTTTTTAGTTTTCCCAGTCAATGACGTTAATTTGCCGTGTGGTATGATCTGTGATTGCCGATTTATTTATCTGGGACTTTTGACAGTTTACATTCTCATCAAAAGAAATGCCATGGTGCAACATATCCTCTGGATGATTTCAGATAATTATTTTACATAGTTACATAGTATTTTACACAGACGCATGATTCGTTTCCAGAAGACTCACCTTACATCATTACAGGGTTAACGACTCTAAAGCTAGAAATCTACCACATTCACAAAAAGCAAGTCTTGATCATACTGTCACGTTTTATTGGATTCAATGACAAGTAAAAACACATCAACAACAAACAACATTTTGTAGGCATAGTGTTTGGCCCTGAGACTGTGTACAGTACAGGCAAATATATAGCTTACCATATTATTATCATTATGGAGTGAAGGTTTTTTTTGCCCCCCAAAATAAGATTTCAAAACAACCCTAGAGTATTTTATGGCAAGGAACTTTGGTCAGTGTTCTTTGTTGGAGTTATTTAAGACACTGTATTCAAAAACTGTCGGTTTGAGCATAAACCTACTTATGTAAAAGAGTTTCCTTTGAATGAAAAAGAAGCAAATGACCAGTGCTATTGGGCTTTTCACATCGTGTCATTCACAAGTATTTGGTAGAAACAAACTTCTTTATGAATGTGGTCAAGACATGCACAAATTTATTTTTTATGGCTGACAAATATTTAAATGTTTCTCTTAAATTTAAAAAGATAATAAGCTGACCAAAAACAAAGATGAAACAACTTTAACTAGCCGGATGGTGCCTTATACAAATATTCATAAAGTTGCACCCCACTTGAATATAGTTATAACATACATGTTACAATCTGAGGCCTATTTTAAAGGGTAACATATTTGTGATTTAAATATTCTTGAAATGTCATCCACATTTCTAGTCAGTGTGACTTACAACTAAATACATAATTTATTAACTATTGGCTTCCGTGACGTAACGTGGAGAGGTCAGTTTTCAAAAAGTAAATATCATCACCTCCTCAGCTGGCCCCTGTGATTGGCTCCTGTGATATTAAGTAAAGGAGACAACCCATTAAAAGGCATTGTATTTTCTCCCACCCTTCACAGGTGTGTCTCCCTTTGCTTGTCACCCTCTATGGGGAGATAGCCTCGTACAGAACAACCCGGTCCAAGTCATAACAATAGTATGACGTGGTGTCATCAATGCATTGACGTCACGTCAACAGTAGCAGACCATGGAAGACAACTCTGGATTTGCTTGGAAAAACATGCAATGTACATGTACCAGGGTAATGTTGGCGGATTTGTGAGTAAAACAGGATGGGAGCCGAGGAAAACAATCTTCCCCTACCTACCCCTCAGGGACGATTCTATTAATCAGTCCCCCTCCCTCAACAATGATAATTAATATGACAGCCCACTTAGTGATATCATATTATCATAACCCTGTGATAACTAGTAAAACAGACAGCCCACTGAGTGACATTTGTTATCACAGGCCCCTGTGATAATACATTTTTTTTAGCCCAAAGTGATGTTATCACACCCCTGTGATAATCAATACAACAGATAGCACATTGAGTGATGTTATCAGGCCCCTGTGATAACTAGTACAACAGACATCCCACTGCCTGTGTGACAGTGCTGGATATGATAACAATATATGTAACAAAGATAAAACCAGTATATGTATCTAAATAACTGCTGTTTTTATCTTGTATTTTATTGCTACTTAACAAAAAATCATCAAAAAAAGCGTACATATTTAAAAAAAAAAATGCAAACCATATTAATCATAATCAATCATTTAACAAAGGCACAATAGGGGAACATTACTCCATTTCTTTAATTAGTGGAACATAAATATAAAAAAAATATGAATTGCTCATATTTCTGACAACTGCTTGGTATCAACACGGGAATAACAAACGTTTTTGTATCAATGCTGTGCATTAAATGCACTTTCTCATTGCCATTAATGCACTTTCTCATTGCCATTAATGCACTTTCTCATTGCCATTAATGCACTTTCTCATTGCCAACAGACATCAAGCAACATGTAACTTGGTCTGTATGTATTACACTACAACATATTTAAACTTCACAGAGGACAAATATACTTAAAAATTCCACTAAAATATCACACTCTATGATAAACATGTACCAATACAATATACCATTTTTATAACAAAACTTAATTGGTATAATGTCATTTTCTAAATAGAGGTAATTTCAACTTCAACATTTTAATACATAAAAAACAAGCAAATTTGTGGAATTTATATCCCCGACTTGCAGGACATATTGTAGGTTAACATTATTGAGGTTACGTTTAAACATGTGAGTATCGTGCTGTTGAGACATAATGTATAGCTTGAAACTTGAAAAAACAAAAAAACTTATACCTCATTGATTATCCATAAATATGCACATTACAAATCACATCAGTTGGCAAACTTAGCATGAGTTGGATGTGCATAAGGAATTTGGTTGAAATTATCACACGAAAACTAGAGTGCCCTAGATGTGTGGAAAGACAGAAGAACAGAAACATTGTTATCAAGTTTGTTGGAATTCGGCTAATATTTGCTAGAGTTATTAAGCGGAAACTGCAGATAATGACGTTTTTCTTTAATCAAGGGGCCATAAAACGTAATAAATGTATATATTTATATACAATGTATATATTAGTGCTGTATTTAGGCACAGACATAATGTGTCAATCAATTTTCAACAAGAAAATGTTACTTAAATTTTAGTGCTGACATCAGTGTATGTCAATTCTGTGTACAAAATTTATTGCAGTTATAATTTTAAGACACAAAATCAGTGTTGATATTTTGTGTGAATAAGACTAATGTGCTAAGGGAAATTTTCGCCCAGTCAAACTTTTATTTGCCCTTTCCATACTCGTCCAGTTTTTATTTCACCTTTCACACTAAACTGCATGTATTATGTTGTTTATTAAGGTTTGCTGTAATAACGAATTACTGGAAAAATGTTGCTGCAGTTTAATTTTTGCCCTTTTCGCCCTTTGTAATGAGGGCGAAAAAGGCAATAAAAAGTATTTAAGCAAATATATAGCATTCAGCAATGTGATAACAGTATCTCTTAATAATAAAGAACGTATTTTCTCATCACATTATGAATTGAAACAGAAACACTAATCAAATATTCGCTTTCCATATTTTGGAATAAAATAAACAATTGATGAACAAAATGACAACACTTTCTTTAGATAAAATACAACTCAATACATGAAAAATAATAATGATTCATTCAAGTCCCAGGTATGTCAACTCTTCTTTTATATAATAATGAGTGTGACATTAATGCTTTATTTTCACACACTAAGAAGCTTTATTTACTCATTCACCCCTGAAATATCATAATGAACAATTCAAACCTTTGAACTAGAACAGTTCAAATGTGTCTTCAGGGGTGAATGAGTCAAGATCACTTGGGTACAAATTTCATTCTAAAAATATACCTGCATATTTGACACGAGTGTGCATAATACCTAAATATTAACTGTATAGAGCAACTTGCTAAATTCAAAGCCGATCTGACAGGCAATATCTTGTCCAGAACACACATTAAATTTCCATTCATAATTGGCAGCAAAAGTCAAATATTTTCCATCAGGAAATCATTTTGTAAAACACATTTAAAAAAAATGGCAGTTTTTATTTTTAAAATAACCATTATAAACCATTATATAAATTATTCTTTATGAAAGAGGTAGCAGATTTACTCTCATGGTTTGGGCTCAAAAATAGCAAGAAAATGTCCCAACCGATCAATCATCCAGGTGACGCGTTGGCCAAGTGGTTAAGGCGTCAGACAGTCTGCTACATGTACATGTACCACTAGCCCTCGACCACTGGGTCGCAGGTTCGAGGCCTATATGGGGCAGTTGCCAGGTACTCCGGCTTTCCTTCACCACCAAAACCTGGCACGTCCTTAAATGACCATAGCTATTAATAGGACTTTAAACACAAACAAACCAAACCAACCAAATCAACCATCCTTCAACAGAAAAAGCCCTTGAAACTGCTAAGAAATGCCAATGTCATGAATCACTGTATTTTTAATTATTTGAGATCAATAAAGTTTCCGTCGTGACAATAAGTATGAAACAATAACTCAAGTGGCATTAAAAAAGGAAATGTTCACCCACTTTCTACTTTCACCTCTTAATCCATAAAGAAGACAAATTCAATGGTTATCTCAAAAATTTTGAACAGGGAAAGAAACAGTTTAACAAAAATTCTTAATATGACCATAAATTATTTATAAAAAGGACAATTTTTGTTCGAAAAATTCATGAGCAACAGTAGTGCTGACATATCACTTCTTCAAGTATATTTTGAATAAATATGCAGAGAATGATACCATTTGCAATATTTATCTTCAAAAAGAAGTTTTACTGAGAACAGAACTTCCGCATTTAAATTGAGTGCAAATATGATATATATTCTTCACAAATGGCTAATGAACTGTCAATTTTACCTAGCTCCTAGGTGAATTAATTGATCTATTTTTTATCCGAAACAACTATCAGCACAATCGTAGACCAAAAAGGCTGACTGTTTAGAGCAATAAATACATCAGTCTGCATGCACTTAACACAAGCATCAGTCATATTGAGAGATGTCTACTTCCAACCTCGGCATGCATAACTTAAAAGATTTTCCAATAATCTTTCAAAGTAGAAGATCTTCAATTGCATGGTTAAAAAAAAAACTCCTGAAGAAGACTGCAAATTGTATCATTCTAGGAACAATGCCACACAGGTTATAATGAACTTGTTTAATAACCAAGGCCTACCAAATTTGGTAGTTAATTCAACAAAACTGTATTTAAACAGTGTGCAACATTTAATAAGAAATCTTCCAAAATTTACAAAACTTTCACGTAAGAAAATATCTTATTTGCTTATGAAGCGGAACTTTTTAAAAAATGTAATAAATTAAATTCTGGTAGTGATATTAAATATAGAAAGTGCTTTCATTACCAATGATATAAAAAATTGATCTTAAAAGTTATTATATATAGCATTTAGGCAAAAGGAATCTCCAATGTCACAAAATTCGACATGGTTTCAATATTACAAGAAAGAAAACTACTAGGAGACCATGATGTCATCTTTTGTCAGAAGGTTGAGGTCCTCTGAAGAAGGACACGAGAGATGCGGCAGCTGATGAGACGAAAGCACTGGCAGTGAGGTGAGTAGGTTCAGAGGTCGGTGGCGCGTAAGATGTCGATTGCAGAGTTGAACTGAACACTGTACGATTTACTATCTCACTCTCATCTATATCATGTGGTACTTCCTCCCAGTCTGATGGCAGTCCAATCTCACCTTCACGTGTGAAGAGTTCCGCCTGACATTCCTCCTCCTCTCGTTCTTCGTCTGTTGATACAGTTATCTCCCCTACTGACTGGAGCAGCTCCTGGTTCACAGTGAAGGATTGTTCTCTAAAGGGCAGAAAAAGGACAAACATTTACTTCATACATATCAACTTCTGGACCCTCCTCTGAGTGCAAACCCAGAGAGGGATAAAGTGTGTGAAACGTTTCCAAGCATTCTTCAGTACAGGACCAAATTGTAAATATTGAGACGGATGATTGACATGTATGTTACTTGTCAAAATAGCACTAATGGATAATCAATCTAGCCTCAGTCATTCCTACTGCACATAATATTGTTTTGTAAATTTGTACATACCTCTAACAGTTTGGTGTTAAGTTCCAAAATATGAATTAAATTGATATTTTTAGAAAATTATAACTATCACTGCAGTATATATATCAGTTATATTTAAATACTCATTTTTTATTCACCAATGATTTATTCACAAAGATTTACAAAATATACACTGCAGATATTCCCCACTTTTGTATGTGTCTGAATATATATAAACAAACTCGATATTTGAATTTATTAAAAATATATTTCTCATAAGATATGAAATCACATTTTTAAACTCCTTAACTATATCATTTGCCAGATTTTCATTTGATCAATAAAACACATATTGAATAGACAGGCCAGTTGTTTTTTATGAAAAACTACCCACAACATTCTAAGTCAGACAACAAAATAAGTTACCTTCCTAGACTTGTGTGTCTAACGAGGAGGCAGATGTTTCCTAATGTATTCCTAGGATCAATGAGAGGGCAATCTGCCAGACCCTGGGAGAAACACAGGTACAACACATTCTGGTTGAGGCAGGCAACAGAGTTCCGAAAATTCTTCTCGATCACCTCAGCACCACAGAATATACTGAAACGATACAGGTTTGAAATTCAGACTATCTCGCAAAATGTACTGAAACAAGAGGCCCAGAGGGCCTGTATAGCTCACCTGGATATCTAAGCAATCCTGGCAAAATATTCTCCAAATGAGATCAAAGGGAATGGGCCAGATCCCAAGGCCAGTCCTTGTAGCATATCTGTATTAGATTTTTCATGTCCAGCAATTTTATGTATGGTTATGGGGTGGGGATCTCAACTGTTTCCAAGCTGTGACTCAGAAACTAGGTCCCTAGGGTTGTGGCCAGACCCCAAGATCAATTTTAATATCATGACTGCATTCGTCTCTTTATGCACATCATTTGTATACATATGTTTTCTTGGGTGGGGATCTCAACCATCTCAAAGTTATGACCCAGGGGTTAAGTCTGCAAGGGTGGGGCAGACCGCAGCGCCATCCTGGAAGCATATGTGTATTTATACTCAGCAATTGCATATATGGTTATAGGGTGGGGATCTTTACCATTACCAAGTAATAAACTTTTTAGCCCCACCCCTTAACCCGGGGGGCAGCCCCATCATTTGTACAATTTTGAATCTCCACCTCTCATGAATGCTTTTGATCAAATATGATTGATATCCACAGAAGTAGTCGTTATAGCAATATAGCCAAATTGCCCCCTTTTGGCCCCGCCCCTCAGCCCCCTGGGGGGTCAGCCTGACCATTTGTACTTTTTTAGTCCCAACCACCTAGGAATGCTTCCAGTCAAATCAAGTTAAATTCAAATCAGTGGTTAATCAGAAGAAGTAGTTTGAAGAAATTGTTGACGTACGGACGACGGAAAACGGACGCCACAGTATGGCATACACTCACCTTGGTCCTTCGGACCCAATGAGCTAAAATACAGGTTTAAATTCAGACTATCTCACAAAATATACTGGAACAATACAGGTTGTTTAATGGTGTTTTTTTAATGGGTGTAAAAACCAGCACATATAGAACACATTTTCATTGGTTGTAGCTTTTAAATTGTGTATATTTATCATTGGAAGATATTATTTATGAATGAAAAAGTCGACAGCAGAGGGCATTAAGAAAAAAGAAGCTCAGTATTTGGTTATAGTTTAAGTTTAAACGCAATTCTTACGAACAAATTTTGGATGTTTTGATTTTTTTTTTTAATTCAAGTAAATGCCTGTGAACTAGGGGAACATCTAACAGAGTTGGGTTAGATAAACATACCTGTAATTCTGTCTGTGAACTAGGGGAACATCTAATAGAGTTGGGTGATATATACATACTTGTAATTCTGTCTGTGAACTAGGGGAACATCTAACAGAGTTGGGCGAGATATACGTACCTGTAATTCTGTCTGTGAACTAGGGGAACATCTAACAGAGTTGGGTGGGATAAACATACCTGTAATTTTGCCTATGAACTAGGGGAACATCTAATAGAGTTGGGTGGGATAAACATACCTGTAATTGTGCCTATGAACTAGGGGAACATCTAACAGCGTTGGGTGGGATAAACATACCTGTAATTTTGCATATGAACAAGGGGAACATCTAACAGAGTTGGGCGGGATAAAGATACCTGTAATTTTGCCTATGAACTAGGGGAACATCTAATAGAGTTGGGTGGGATAAACATACCTGTAATTTTGCCTATGACCTAGGGGAACATCTAACAGAGTTGGGTGAGATAAACATACCTGTAATTTTGCCTATGAACAAGGGGAACATCTAACAGAGTTGGGCGGGATAAACATACCTGTAATTTTGCCTATGAACTAGGGGAACATCTAACAGAGATGACAATATCGATACTAGCTGACTGGCGTAACACAGTGCTGCACTGATTCGGTGACCAGGGTTACGTAAACTGTTATCAGGGTCACCATTGTTCTCACGACTCGTGGCCACTGTAAAACATTCAATAACAAAACATTTTACATTATAGCCAAGCAACACATCAAGCATACAATAAGAGGGATTCATTTTTTTTAAAATATCCAGATAAATTATATTTGAATTTTTTTACTTGATGTAACAAAGGAAAGTAAGAAAGCCGTGGGAAACTGGAAAAATGATCCAGCAGTAAAACAATACCTCCAACCTTACCCCATATATTGTAGGGTGAGTAGTCGCCAGTAGAGGGCAACGTCGGTTCCACAATCCTGAAGTCCCCATCGTTACCGTCTGTGTACACCCACTGACCTCGGATGTACGTTGTGTGGCTCGCATCCCTTAGTGCCTTTTCTGTACTGGCCGAGTTTGCACTCTCTTCCACCATACTATAAAACAAGATGGCATACAATTGTAGGTATATCTTGATATTTGAGACTTTGCTGAGCTTAACAAAGTCTGCTGAAATCTCCGACCGTTTGGACGGAACTACGTAAGTTGTATGCGTATTAAAGACAGGTAATGGAAGCAATGTAGATACGTGTATAGGGTACCAATACAATGGATTTTTTGTCTATATAAATATCTTACATGTATCAACGAACTGTCGAAACAAAGTCTGAGCGACAGACTAACTGATACCCTCCCCCTCCCCCTTTTTCCCAGATACCCCCCTCCCCCTTTTTCCCAGATATAAGTTCCCAAAACAAAGTCAATATAAGAGTAAAGTTACATCAATTAATGACAATGTGTAGCAGTTTGATAAAAATCTGTTCAAACTGCATTTATCAAAATACAATGTATTATTTACATGTATATATCAGAATGGAAAGGTTTGGGCAAAGAGTTTGCAAAAGGAGCAAAACTTTCATTTAAATTAACAGTTTCGAAAAAATAAGCAAAGACAATTCACATCAAACTATATATATTGGTGACTTTATCAGCTTCATGAAATTTAAAGAAAAATATAAAAAGGACTCTTTTGAACAAGAATTGTTTTAAATCCATGCATTTTGAAAAGGTTTAACTCCCATAAAAATATCATAATAAAAGCAAGCACCTGTGCACAACTTTCGGGAGTGATGATTATCGAATACATAAAGGGAGATTCATGAAATTCTGATGAAAATTGTGGGAGGAGGCGTCAGGATCCGACAAGACACCATCTACAGAATAAGGAAAGACAGACAGACAATCTGATTCAAGTACACTTTCCTCCCACCAACGTGTCGTTAAGTATAAATGTGTAAAATAACCTAGCTCCAGTGTGAGTCTACCTGTCTCGTTTGACTTCCATTACAGGAAATATGTAGTGTGTCAGGTCAGCTACATGTTTCTTCCTCTCCTTGGACAGATCCTCCAGGACATCTCCCAGTGAGTTAAATTTCACCCCATTGGATGTCCTCACGAGCTTAATATAATCCTTTATTCTTTGTTTCTTCTCCTGGTGATTACGACCCTTAAATCGCCTGGCATGGTTCTCCCTGCTGATAACATCTAAGTCTTGCCTTTCTAAAAAAAAATACATTTGTTTTAGTGTTAAATTGTTCAATTTTATTTTCTGTACACTGCATTAACAGATAAATGGGAAAACTTGCTATCAAAACATATCCTTTCGGATGACAGGAGATATTTGGTCTGTGCCATGTCTGTGGGTGTACAGTCTAAAAAGACATCCTATATATTTGTGAATTATCAAGGTTAGGAAAACTCTACCCTTAAGTGTACAACTTGGGGTCAAAATGAAAATTTGCTCAGAATTTATCTACAAATTATTTTTGTCAGTATTTTGTATTGAAAGGATATCAAATAGCATTTTCTGAAGGACAAAAAAGAATGCTTTTGGATTAGTCAACCTCAAATTTTCTGACCTCACAATTATGATCATACATGTACACGCTAGAACTTGATGAGACTGAAATACCACAACCCGTATTCCGTCTTTTCGTATTGCAGAGTTATCTGCTCTTGTGAGTAAGCATTGATTGTTACTTCATTTGTTTGTATGAGACAATTACGTCGTTTTCTCAAAAAATTATGACGTTACTCTCACAAACAAATGACATAACAATCAATACCTGCTCACAAGAGCAGATAACTCGCAATATGAAAAGACAGAATATGAGTGATGTCTTGCTTGATTTTTTAGACAAAAGCATTTGCGTCCTAGACTCATGTTTTTCCTATGGGGCTCCACAAATTTGGAGAATCCCCTATTTCTCTTAATAATTGGACGCATCAGCATTTTGAACTGATGGTCAGGACTTGCCTTAAAAAATCTTTACAAAATCACTTATTCTAACCCAAAGTTTCATTCCTTAAGTAAAATTTCCATATTTCCCAAACGCATCACTGACTCTTTAAATAGTGTTAAGTACCTGATGATTTCATCTCCTTTGAAGCAGATAACGTTAGTTTGAGCAATGTGATCTTCCGTTTACATTCCTGGATTTCATTTTTCTGAAAATGTGATAATACATCAGTAAAATAGTTTTTTTAAAAGATCATTTGTGACTTATTGAATATGTAAAATTATGATGAAATAAACTCCTGCAAGTGTACTCACATTAGCACACTTAAATTTTAATGTATTAATATCAAATTTCAAACAAATAACTGCATTGATGAATTAACGTACCAGTGACCACAAAATATGTAACAGCTATAGTATATATGTGAACATCAATTTGCATAATTCATATGTTTAGAGTATACATGTTAAAATATATTTTTTTAGAGACAAGAAAAGGAATATCTACCTACTCTGGGTTTTTCTGGATGTCAACCTTACCAGATTTGTTTATTTAGCCTAGTGATGATAACAATAACCAGATTATACACAGGATGTGGATGTGTTTTACATACTAAAACAATTCAGGTATTCTGATACTAAGCTTGTACATTTCAATCCTCCCAATGACTTTGAGTTAGAAAAAAGAGGCCCAGAGGGCCTGTATCGCTCACCTTTTTCTTTTGTTATATGAAACATATACGTAACTTGAAGACCGAATTTGGTAACTAGAATACAAGACATTTTAAAATTTTAATTTTAAAGCTTTTAACCACCATTGACCTTTGACTCCCAACTTTTACTTAAAGTTGACCTTTGACCTCATTACTGTAACAAAGAAAACAATTCACACAGCTGGTCTACATAACATCCCCAAGTATCATGGCTCTAGTCCAAATGGTTCTTAGGATATTGTCATTGAAGTTTTTGACACATTTGACCCCTTTGACCTTGAAAGGTCTACCGGTAGGTCTTTCTAATGAGGAAAGTTTATAGCACTCCATCCCAGGTACCTACTGGCCAAATATCATGACCCCAGGTCCTCCAGTTCTTCAAAAGTAGTCGTTCAAAAGCAGAAGGCATTTGAATGACAGGGAAACGTTTGCCAGGGTATTTTGTCTCAATAAATTGTATTGCCTGTATTTCATAGGCTATAAAGAAAATAATACCACCATACTTGCCAACCCTCCCTATTTAGGACCTAGGAAGGCTCCCGATTTTGGACACCTAAATTAAGCATTTTCAACCAATGAATTTGTTAAACTATTCCTACTTTCTAAGATCTGATGATTTCATCTGACAGAACAACTCAAAATATGCATTTTAAAAGTGTTATTTTCCCTCTAGGGTGTACATACACACATTTTATTTATGCTCTTCACTCTGAGCACGTATAATCGCCCCATGGAAATTTCAAAAAGTTGGCAAGGACACGTAATACATGCACATACAAAGTTATTCATATTACCTTCTGATCAATGACATGCTTCTTATACACTGAATGCTTCACCCTAAAACAAAATATTGTTCATAACTATCAGTATACAATGTATATAAATATAAAGAAACAAGAGATCCCAGATCTAGAGGGATCTTGATGCACACCATCGTACCATCTTCATCCATTTTATGTCAATTTGATCTTTTCTCTTATCTGTTTGATCAGTTTGCCTGTCCTCCAACTTGTTCAGTCTTAAGTTCAGTCTCAAAAGTAAACATGAACAACTAAGGACCAAGGGAAACCTACATATCAAATTTGAGACTCATAAAGATTCCTTCAGTACTTTCTGAGAAATATTGCTATCAAACTTTAACTTCCGTCGACCACCTTGGTTTTCTCTTCAGTCCTTAAATTTGATATGTGCAACTTGGGGCCATGGGGAACCTTCATGTGAAATTTCAGAAAGATCGCTTTTCTTCTTTCTGAGAAATAGCACTAAGAAGAATGGTTTAAGGACAGACAGAATGACAGACCATAGATTCAGGGTGATTTGAATAGACCATATGGCCACCATCTAAAAACAAACTGTGTCAGTATTGCTATGACAAAGATAGACAATGCAACTATTACTTTAACATAGAAATAATTTTACATACATATCCGGTTTACTGAAAGGAAAAGACATGCAAGGTAAAATTTTGAAGTAATATCAAATGATTTATCAGATGTTGTTTACAATATTTTCCTTGGGATGTAAATAACTATCATTAAGGAACAAATGTCACACAGTTTTTCACTTTTTGAAATGCAGGTATCCCCAATAACAGCAAATGAAAACAATTAAGTTGATAATAAATCAGTATCTATAGTATGTCCTCCTCATTGCTGCTGTTACAGCTTTGATTCTGAGCCAGATCTAGAGCACATCATGTGTAAAGATGCTCTTCTGACACTGAAATATTGTTCCACACTTCATATACGACCATTCCATACTGTTCATTTTTCCAAAAAACATCAATAGGGGGAAAATCCGGACCATATGGTGGCCAGTTCAATGGGTAATATAGTTGAGAGCCAGGATGTTCGACTCTTGATTTATGGGCTAGGGCATTATACCCTATTGTAACATGAGATGACATTGTTGCATCAGTGGGAATTCGACAAAGTATTATGGTTCTATGATAGAATGAGTGTTTATAGCAATCTCTGGACGTTTGAATTTGTTTGAAGACATAAGTGTTGTGNGGGGGGGGGGGGGGGGGGGGGGGGGGTCAACAGGGATAATCAGAAGATTTTCTGATTATATTACCGGTAGTTTCCCTTCAGAACAGAGTTTGATAAATGCATTGTGACATTTTTTTATTGTGGTTTTGAGAACTCTGTGACTCGCTGGCATATAGCAATATGAAAGAAAGTCTTTATAAATTTTCACACATTGAATCCAAAGGAATTATTGAAGTGATAGATGGGGAAACTTCAAATCATTTCTTACTGCTCCAGCACAGAATCCCTCTCCTTTGTAAGGATTTCTAACTTGTGACTTTTATCTGTAAACCTGTAACACACAAAATTACGGAAGATCATAAATCAAGTGAAGCTTACAGGTATCCTAAAAATGCAATGACGCAGCTTAGTTATTTAACCATATGATAAATAGTCGTTCAAGAAAAAAGAGGTTTGTGTCTGCAAAATCACAAAATCAGGCAATATGCAAAAATGAAATCACGAAACAGTAATAAAACTGACAGTTTTTCTGTATTTTCTTTCTTTGTTTACATTTTGATTACCACCATCTGTCAAACTACACACCTTTCTGGGTAGGTGCCTTTGGAGTGCACGAACAGGCCCTGGTTGACGCATGTTTTACAGTAAAATGGTCGTTTGCTATAGTCACACACAGGACATCGTTCAACAGCGATTTTGAGACCGGATGAACTGCCAAATGATGACGACAATTCGAACTCAGTAGGCGCCTCCTGTTCGTCTATACTCGAGGCAGCCATGTTTACTAAATAGGCATTTCTAATTTTCTGTACGGAAAACGGATAAAAAATCCGGAAATTATCCTGGTCTGATGGTGTTAGCAATTTAAAACATAGAAATAGCTTTATTTTAAACGGTTATGTTATATTTATGACAAAATATTGTTGAAAACAAAACACTGGTGATATATATATTTTACACCACAGCAATAACCATACATGGCATATATCTAATATTATTATTTTATTATTATTAATTTATTATTATAGATCGATTATTTCAAACTACATCTTTCCAGAGACGTATAGCTTTAAGCGTCTCTGATCTTTCATGCAAAATTTGTATTTGGATGCTTGTAAATATATTGTCTTTTATTCAAATTAAATCGTACTAATACATTTGATCCTTTGAACCGGACATTCCATTCTTAATTACTTCTTAACTTCGAAAAATATTCTTGATTTTTTGATGAATAACAGAACTTTGCATATATATTTCGGGTGATTTTCTCCTCTCAAGTGAGTAGCACTAATGCAACTTATAAAAAATGGCCATGCGTGAATCATCCGATTCCGTGCTATTATCCATCCCTAAACAAATGCTATACTCTTCACTGAACTGAACCGTAACCAGATAGTCACTCTCCCGCCAAAAATGTTGACAGTCACAATTAAGACAAAGAAATTTTACACTAAAACCACGGAATCAGCTATCTCGGTAAAATATAAAATATGATAAAGAGTATTCCTGTTCTCACAGTAAATTCGTCGCAGGGCCAGGGGCGTACCCCCCCCCCCCCCCCCCCCTTTCAAAAAAACAAACAAAAAACTATCGTAATCTGCTAATATTGTATTGAATATGGCAATTTTTCATATTTATTAATTAAACACATAAACACCCTGACACTTTAACTCTAAAATATACATGCTCCATGTCAGGAACCGTTACATTAGTGCATTTCACAATTATTTTATGTTTTTTAGCAAAACAAAATTGATTTCAAATATCCTAGAAACGCCCCTGCGTCGGGACCTCTTCTGGTCACTAGAATGTGCTTGATTTAAGATTATAGTTTTGTTTGTCCGTGCCATTGATCAGTCACGTACGACAGAACATCGGTTATGCAGTTCAAAGGCGGATGCAGGGAGAGGGGGTGGGGTCCAGGGGGTCCGGACCCCCCCTTTTTTTTTACCGCCGATTTTGTTTTTATACTTAACAACTAACGCCTAAAATTGTCGCCTCGCTTCGCTCGGCCATATTCCCAATAATATGGGACTACTGGTGTAAGGTCGGTACCAATGTTAATCTTATCAAACCCTGTACCTAGTACAGATGCTTGTTTCTATATCATACTCTACGGAAATCTAATGTACAATTCTATTTTTGATTTGTATTCATTTGATAGGCTTAAACACGGAATTATTTGGAACAATAAATAGCAAGACACAGATTTAGGGGGGGGGGGGGGGGGGTTTAGCTGCCGTACGCATCCCATCCCCCATCCCATCCCCCCTAAAACTTCCCCAAAATAACTTGAACTGACCACTATAACCTCTCAACAGACACACACAGACACACTAACATTTTCAAGGGTGTGAGGGTGTGTTGCGCAAGTATAGGATTATTTTTATCGCATCTCAGAATCCGACCACTACCCCTCATTGCCCGCGGGTCGGGTAGGGATCTTGATGGAGGGACGGAATATTTTATGACAAGCTACACCTGTGATTAAAAGTATGTGCAAAGTCCTTCACATATATGTATCGTTTAACGATTATATATATTTGTGTAAAATGATGGGATATCGGACGCGCCGAATCGCAATGTTTGGTAAATACCCCATCATGTTATAGTAGTTACTTGATCTGACACTGGACTTTCCTCTCCAATACATATATATTGACATTCATCCTCGCATGCAACGGCTTATATACATGTACGTTTACATGTAACTGGTTTTTGAAGATAACGAATGACGTCATAAAACAAAAATGAAAACGAACTATGAAGATTAAATAGCAAAACCGTACTGCATTAATATTAAAGCACACAAGGATAACAATCGAAGTCAAAGAAAGTACGGATGGAAATATAAAATATACAGGTGTAGCGTGCGACCCATCTAGTACCCGGAAATAGTCAATAAATGATGTAGTACCAGATTGAGAAGTATCGAGTGTTTTTTCAATTATAAGTAGTGAATTTTATTGAGAAAAACACGCTATTTATATATGTATGGATGATAAAACAATAACCGGTCCAGTGAGGCATCAAACTAAATGGAGAGCATCACGAGTCACAGAAACCAGGTTTCCAGAAGTCAAAACACAAATGACTACTCATTATAGTAATACATTATGTACTACTATAACAAAATACTTAGTTGTTTGGTAAAACAAGTTGTCTGTTGGGTTTGCTTTAGAGCCTCAGAATGTACCTCATACTTTGGGAGGGGACCTTTGTTGTTGACATAACCATTTTTATTTTATTTTTTATAGACTTTTATCTTTCTAGACATATAACCTTACTTATATTATCATAATTTGTACACCCCTGGCGTTGCTCATAATTTTCAACAACAACAAAATTGAATTATAAATTTACAGTTATAAATATAATATTTGTAACATTTATGAAATGCTGTTTGATCTTCAGTTGTTTTAAGCCAGGTAGTGGTACTGTCCATATTGTATCTTTACGTCCACACTTGTATCTTTTTTCTTTGATAATAATTTTATTGCTGACCTGTGGTATTTACTTGAGTATTGTATAACCTTTTAAATTCCTTTAATATCCAAAAGTCCAACGGGTGACATTGGGTGTATTGCCAAATAATGACCAAATTTTAAAGTTGAATGGAAAATAATTTGCAAGATATTGATGTTTGTATGTAATGAACAATTATCCTCATTTTGTTCTCAAAAGTGCTTAAAAGCCATCTCCGGTCATCTAGGATTTGATTTTTTTCCGGGGGAGATCCCCCGTACCCCCCTTCGTTCGGCGGCCTTCGGCCCTCACATGACCTTTGGCATAAAGTTGGACCCACCCCCCCTTTTATAAGATGCTGGATCCGCTCATGCAGTTTATATGTTGTTCAGAATTTTGAAGTTTCTTAACATGTTTGTTGTTTTGTTATTTGCCTCCAAGTTACTATGTAACTAAAAAGAGCAATACAATATGGAAATTGAAAATTAAATAGGGTCAACAATCAATACTAACATTTTATTCAAACGTATTTCTTTATATGGTGTCTTTCTGGGCACGCTCCGGCATTCAAGCTATGTATTGTTTCTTTTTCTTATTCTTATAGGTAAATTACGTCGTACATTTTGACGATTATGCCAGTGTTTGTTGGGAGGACAGCATATGTTAGTAACCCGCTTTGTGTTGTGTATTTCATGGCGCCTCTAGATCTCTTGATATCCGCTGTCAATTGAGCTATGCTTGTTCATTTTGTAACAGGAAAGAGAAACGCACGGCCAAACCTGGATTCGAACCCGGGACCCATCGAACTCTACATGGACGCTCCACCAATCATTTCTCCTTTTTTCTAAGCCATCGTTTTATTTTTTTCACCGTGTGACATAATTCTAATATGCTGTAAATTGTTTGTATCGTTAACTCTCCTTAACTTGTGTCAGAGACGTATACGTCTCTGCATGTATGAAGCTTTTTCTTTGAAGTCGACATGTATTGGGTGTTCTCGATTCCCCCACTTTTTAAATAACAAAGGAAATTGTTGATTTAGGAAGACAATGACAAACCAATTATAGTCTGTTTCATACTTACCCCACAGGTAACATTCTTCCCCCCATGTTATTTTAAAAAGTGGGGGAAACGAGAACAAGCCACATGTATAATTCGTTTGAACCATTGTTGTCAGATTAACTCATGCATGAACTATGTCCATCGTATACCAAATACCTTTTAACTTAATTCTATTACATAACAGGATAAACTGGTCATACCAGATCGGTCACTGCAATGAGTCTCCGACAAAGGACAGCTAAATTGCCTTATCTGGTCGGGAACGGCCTCGGTCTCAAAGGACAATTGCTGTGAATGACAGATGTCACTCAGACTAACAATATTTGTATTGTGTGAATGTACGTAAAACGAGATGATTGCTATTTGTAACTTCAGTTAGGACCAACGGCATCAGACCTACGGGTGTGTTTTTGGATACTCCAGAAATCACCCACCGACCTAGAGAAATGTATTCTACTAAATTTATATTTGGACCATACAACATCTCCAGAACTTTTACTTTTCAAACAAGATAACAAAAACCTACAAAAGTCTTGTTATAACACTCTCCGATTATTTGATTTTTGATTCTAACATATTTTATTGCAAATAAATACTTACAAAACAATTAGACACAAGTTTCACAACTTATCATAAACAATTACTCGATAAGACAATTTACACAATATATCGAAATTATATCTATTATTGAAATAGAAAGGCGGGAGGAAGAAGAGACGGAGAGGGACACAAAGTAAGGCATAGTAAGACAGGTATTGTCAGAGAAAAAAGAGAGATAGAGAGACAAAGTTGATCGTATTTAGACAAACCGGTTGCATTTGCAGTTGTTTTCTTTTTTGCTGAGTTTCGGATCTCCATATAGGAATTAGTCTAAAGTTAAATCTTCGCGAAAAGTTGTAACTCTATTCGATGTTTGGTGAACAGGGGACAGACACAGAGAAGTGGCAAGAGTCTTCACATGGATTACCGCATGCACATTCAGATGTATTAATTAAATTTGCTCTGTATAGATCATAGTTAAGAGAGCTGGCAAGGTTTCTCAAATGGCAATGAAGTATGTTTAGTTTACGAGAACTCCATATACCAGAAAATATTTATAAAATGGTGTTTCTTTTTTTTTCTTTTTTTTTTGTTATAAATGAATTGAGAGTAGTCGAATTCCTTATATAAATATCTAGGTCATTCCACATTTTTGTAGCTGATCGGAAAAAGGAATTGCCCATAGTTTCTACCCGAAAGTTGGGTTGTCTTAGATGTTGGGGATTTCTTAGGTTATAACGGGAAATATCCCCAATGCTTTCTGGTATGGTATCACACAAATAGTTTGAAGCTGTTTCGTTTTTATTGATGAAAAATTGGGATAATTTCTGTGTTTAATATCCTTCTTGTACTTAGTGAAACCCAGCCAATTTTATCATATATATATGCTTGATTTTTGTATATATGGGTAGACCTGTAACAATTCGTGCAGTGTCCATCTGGATATATTCAAGATTTGATGAATATGTTACTCAACAATTGGCCCACACCTCACATGCATACTCTAACAAGGGTCGTATGTACGTTAATTACAGTTTTTCAATGTTATTTCTACTGAGTATCCATTTCATTTTCCGTAGGGATGCTATATATTTTACCACTTTTTTTTTATAAGTTCCTCTACATGTTTATTCCATTTACCGTCAGTACTTAGTATTACACCAGGGTGTTTGTGGTTATCTGTTAAAAGGATAGAGGTTACGTTAAAAAATAAATTGGGGTTGAAAGGGTAGATTTTTATTATAGACAATCACGATTTCAGTGGTTTTTTTGTTATTACTGAAGGACATCAACCAATTTTTAGATCGTTTCTTTAGAGTGTTTATGTGTTTATTAACTTCACTTACAATATTTTCTAGGTTTGGTGATTAGTTTAAAAGCGACGTATCGTATACGTCGGTTTAAATGTCGTTAATATGAATTAGGAAGAATAGAGGACCTAACACAGAACCTTTGGTAACACTGACGTTTATGTTATTTTAAGACGGATTACTTACGCTCAAAAAGATAGTTAGTTATCCAAATAAGAAGACTACCTGATTTACTATATGTTGATGTAGTTTATATATAATCCCATTATGGTTAAAACTCTATCGAAGGCCTTTGAAAAATGGCAAAAAGTAAAAGCTATTTGTTCATGACATTCTAAAATCAACAGCATAGAATGTTACATTTTAACGAGTTGATGCGTACAAGAATGATTGGGGATCAAGACTGAAATTTATGAATAAGGGTTTTAGAGTTAAAAAAGTTGTAAATATATTTATAGACTACACGTTCATTTTTTTCCCAACACAGCTTAACAAAGGCATTGGTCTTTAATTAGAAATATCATGAGACTTAAAGTCGCCATGACAATAGCTAATTTCTATATATTGGAATATATACCAGTGAATAGGGCGTGATTAAAAATGAGGGAAAGGGGAATGGCATTTTTTTTTTTACAAGTTTTAACATACGATGACCGGTTCCCTCAGGTCCTGTTACCTTATCTACATCTAGTATTTTAATAATATCAACTATTTCGGAAGGGATAATATGGATTTCGGACAAAAGAGAGTCGGTTCGTTTTTCTATACCGGAAATAGGTTTGTTTTGGTCCACTTCTAAACGTCTAGAAATTGAAGAAAAATAGTCATTTAGAAGTTGCATTGATGCTTATTTTCATTCGTTAGCATTTTCATCAAAAAGTGGTGATACATCAGAAGTTTTGTTTCCTTTCAGTACAAGCCTTCAAGCTATTTCCAATAGGTTTTGGGGTTAGATTTACTTTTGACTATGATAGAGTCGATGTTTTCGTTAAAGAGTTCTTTTGCACGTATTATCATATCATTTGTTTTTATTCTTGATTGCACATATTTTGTCCTATTAGATTCATTATTATGGTTCATTAGTGTCTTTTTTAATCGATCTCTTGCACTGTATAGGTTTTTCTTCAATTAACGTGTTTAGTGAAAATGCTTTGTAGAAGTATCTCAAACTTTTATAGACGAAAAGAAAAAAATATTCATAGATTTTTTTAAATACGATTGCAGTTAGGACCCGGCATTATTTCTTTGAAATAGACGTCTTCCTCTTTATTCTTCGTTGACGTACGGAGTATATTGTATCGAAATAGTCTACAGTTGGCACGCGACTTACTCAGTTTAGCTTTTGTCGTGAATTGCATTTTTTATTTTTTTTTGATAGCCTCCTGAATTTTATTATAAATAAACTGTGAAATGCAATCGACACCTCCAGTTCTGCTATAGTAAAGTACTTTGGTGCATTATTTGTACTTTATAAACAACATTACCCGCCTTATTAGATTCGATATTTGACAATAGCGTGCTTCCATATCAAGAAAAAAGTACAACGAATATTTCATCTGCTTAATCAAAAGATGTACATAAATTGTAAGATTTTTCTTGAAATATTATAACATAGCACCATCCTTATTCCTTATAAGTGACTAATTCCGTCTTTGCGTATTGCAGAGTTATCTTCTCTTGTGAGCAGGTATTGATTGTTACGTCATTAGTTTGTGAGAGAAAATTATGTCGTTTTTTCAAAAATTGAAGACGTTACTCTCACAAACAAATGACGTAACAATCAATACCTGTTCACAAGAGAAGATAACTCTGCAATACGAAAAGACGGAATAGGCTTTCGTATCATAGTCATACGTACCCGTAAATACATGTCGCTTCTCTTGCGTATTTAACTGTGCAACTTTTCGCTTTGATATAACGTTGTCGTAAAATAAATCAAATCTAAAGGTATGGAATCATTGGGTTTGAATTTGATAGCAACAGCAATGTGTATAGCAGCAAAATAATCTGATGTCTCCTCTTACGTTTATTCTGATTAAACAACTTTTGTGCATAACTCTCATTAAGTGCGAATCCCGTCTACTTTAATGTAATTATAACAATAAAACAAAGTCCATTGATTTAAAAACAGATCGATTTTATTGTTAAAAAATAACAGATATTTCATAAGTTAAGACAATTATTCTCCTATAATTCAGCAACAGGTGCTGGAAATTAAGGTGGCTATATCATCAGGCTCTTTTGTGTTTATATCAACGTTTTTCTCATAAAAAGTTTGGTATATAGAGAATAAGCAAATTAATGTTACATGTGTGTTAAAAAAAATCCGTCAAATCCAATTAACAAAGATTTAAGAAACATTGACCAAATCTGCAAACATGGTCGAAGATCATCACTGGAAATCACGTCAGTGTAGTTTAATGTCGCTCCTCTAGATAACATTGGTTACGTAATGTATTGGCCAACATATCGAACTTATAAATCCGGATACTTTGAACATGCTGGAGAGTAGAGAATTAATTATAACATGTATATTCCATAAACAGGAGAGGCTGGTATGTTACATCTGAGGAAAGGATAGTTAACGGTCTTGAAATTAATGACGTCACGTTGTCAGTGTTTTGTAATAGGTGGCCAGATAACCATTTTAATTCAGATTCGAGTCAAGTATAAAGCTGATGATGGGATGTTTGTGGTGTCTTCCATTTCAATTTCAGAGGATCAAATTAGATACAAGGAAGTAGTTCTCATTTTTGTAATAATAAAAGGTAGGCGAATCCCTGTGTTCTGACGATCAATCGAAGCAGTTGTCATTACTTCGCAGAAACAAGTAAGTATTCAACTATTATAAATATGCATTTGATTCGTCATAGAGGAACATCTTCTAGACCTTAATAAGTTACAGAATTATGTAAACAATAAAATTTACATTCTTGTTGAAACACTTTTTTTACCATCGTCCACATTTGCAGCAATGGAGGAAACTGCAATAGTTGTGTCCTCACCGGGGGGAGGCACATACACTTTGTATGCAATAGTGGCAAATATGACGCCCAATAGTTTAAGTGTAGCAAACCAAACCATGAGACGAATGCCCAGATCGAACTTCCGGTACGTCCAACATGATCCAGTTTGTCCACAGGTCTCCTGCCACACTGAGCATGCGCTGTCTATTATTGCTCCTAGCAGTATTGGTCCTGGCGTTGTCCCTAACGAAGATTAAATTAAAGTATTTAAATGTAACAATGTATGCCTGAATACTCTCGAAATCAATTTACTCATCTCTTTGTTGATTGGAGATTCAATATCAAATGCTCGTAATGTAATCAAAACATGGCATTTAGTTTTAAATAAATCATCGATGGCTTTTCCCCAGATTTTTGTAGATAAAAGCATTTTGCCACGTCTCTCCTTATCATGATTTTTTAAATGGCTGAAACATATCCAAACAGTATGATACTTGAAACGATCTTATTTGCGTTTTGATCTGCTTTAAAAACCCACACAGTGGTTTTAAGTTTACCAGGGATATCAGTTGTTCGTGTAGATATAGAACTGGCCTATGTTAAGACATGATTTATAGCCAATAAAAAACGTTCAAAACTAAAAGTGGCATTTTAATTAATCACAACAACAGCATACATAGCATTAAAGGTGTAAGTTGTTCGACTACGTGTTAACTTAACCGCATTTGCTAATCATATGCTCAACCGAAACCCAAAATTATTTATTTATTTGTTTTAGTTCTTGTTTTATTACTTTTCTTTTCATGTTAATTTTACTTGTGGTATTGATAAAATGTTTTAAATGTTTTTAATGTTAAACCATTATGGTTGATTTCTTTTAAATAGTGATATTTTTCCAAAAATCAACCGTGATGAGCCAATGTTAAAAACAATCTCTTTTCCTCAGCTCGACACTCTGACGCTGGTTGAGTTAGTATTCATTTAGAATGGATTTATACAAATTCTAATATAGAAAAAGCATTACGTTTGATTTTCGGAGAACAAAATTTATTCCATTTCCATTACATGTGTATTATAGTGTGTTGCAATAAATGGTGTATGTTTATGGTAATGGGTCTGGTTATGGGACAGAAGATCTAAGTGTATGTCAAGTGGCCAGGGTGTGATAAAGCGATTATGATAACGGGTGAAGCTAGTTAGGTCTGTTAGGAGCTTAATGTCACAAGGCTAGCTTTACTACTTAGCACACAATAACCTTACCTAACAGTCTTACTACCAACAACTCAACCCCGATGGCGAGTGATCTCTGATTTGGTTGAACACACCTGCAGAAAAAAATATAATCAAGTCAATTATTGCACATGCATATCATACACATTGACAATTACGGTGTTTTGATAACGTACAGGAATACAATTAGACAAATATGTTAGTTTTTCTGTAAAGCATTGTTAGAAACGCAGTTGTCAATTATCGTGTTTTAGAAGGCCATAGCTCGTTACAAAATGAAATAAAGTATTTTCATATCAAGAACATAAATATTAACGTTATTGTGTAATTGTGCGCGTTTGGCACTATTTATGCTGTGACTACATCCTGTATATTGCTAGCAAAAAAACATTTGTTTCTGAAGTATGTGTGCCGTAGGAAAGGGTTGAAATGCTAGTCCAAAATTGCGCTTATGTTGATATTCCAGATAACGGTAACATATGATTACGTTAATGCTTGTATAGTAAAGAGTATTAAGTACAATAGTACACGTCTGTTACGTAATTGAAGTGTTATCTAGCCCCCTTTCAAATTTGTATGTCGTGATATGATGTCCTTGCTGAATTTTTGTGAAGTTGACAAAGTTTACAAACAGAGTCATAAAAAGTAAAGAACAAATATTATTCGAACTCTAAATCGATTAAACAAGGGCACTGTAAACAAACAAAAACAAACAACAATAATATGGACACCATGGAAAATTCCAGAAAGTAAAACGTCTTCTGCTACGTCGACGAGAGCCCATGTGAGAAAACAGGTAAAATCCGACTAACGTAGCGTCTTCAAAGAAACAATTCTGTGGAATATGGAATGATAATATGCTTGTTCAACATTCTATCTAATTAATTTTATAATCTTTACTCTCTTCCCTTTTTATCTAGAATTGATCGCTGACATATGTGTATATTTTTCTAGCTTTTATTTGCCCAAGTTTTTTTCACAGATGTTCACAATGTAATTTTAGACGTAAAATGTAGGAAACGATTCTATGTTCTTTTTCCTGGCGTGAAATTGGTAACATATTCAATACGGGTTCAGTCTTAATATTTGGTGTAGCCATCACTGAATCATCTTATACCTGGGGCCTTTTTTTTTTTTTTTTTTTTTTAAATGTAACATTTTCGGGCATAGACCCTGGTGGACATTCAAATGTTTATGAATGCCTTGCACGAGTTCGTCAAGGCTCGCATGAAGCAGCATAACAAATCTAGCTCCGACCTTAATTCATAAAAGAATAACTCTGGTCCAACCGTTTGGATCGCGATAAATGAAAGCGGTCCCGTAAGATATAAAGGTATTCGGATAACGAAAAGGAGTGAGTGTAATATGCTGTTATATCTCACCTGAATGTTGCCGTTGTACTTGCCGGCATGGTCATGAAAGTGAACAGCATGTTGAGGAATAACAGTACACAGAATACGTAGAACCACGGACACTGGTCCATATGGGAGCATCCTATCGCGTCACTCCGTAACTCCGACGACGACGATAGGGTATACGTACTCACACCTCCCGATATACAGCTACAGTTAAGATATTCCTGATGGTTAAAATAAAAACCTGAATAGACACCGACTTATTACATGTTCCAACATTTCTCGAAATGAGGTATAATCTAACGGAATGGTTAGAAAATATTCTATGAGAACAATGTACTCCCAGCAAATAGTATTTTTACGTCTTTTTATATGCCAGTACAGTGAAGTGTGTTATCAATGTCTGAACTGCAACACGGCGGTAGTTTATTTATGAATTTCTGTCTATTTACGGTGGTTTCAAGTATTTTGATTATGGCTAGTAGTCATGGTCTTTTTTTGCAATGGCTAGTAAGCTGCACTAGAGTCATACTATTTTGATTTTTGAGTTCTTTCTGAAACTATTTCTTTCCTTAATCGAATTTTAAACGAGCTGTATATGATTATAAAGCATATTTTCTAGAATAAGGTTGTCAAATGGCGAAAGCGACCAAAGAACAAGGCGCTGTATAATACTTAGATAGACATTTCAAAAGCAACGGATGCCTCAATTAAACCATGTCATTATGACACTAACCTGGTTTAGTTTTGAGGCACCCGTTGCTTATTAAAATGTATATAAAAGTTTACGCCGCCTTTTTCGTCGCCATTACAAATTTATCATCACTCATAATGCAAAAATCTTCAATGAAGATAACGCGAGAACACTGATTGGCTAACGCACCTTGACGTCACCATTGACCCTGACGGCCGTACATCCGGCGTGACAGGGTGTGAAATAGACAGTATGGTTACCGTCACAGACCGGCTCGTACCCGGCCGTGGTACAGTGACAGTCCCGGTTACAGTCAGCCGACAGTCCAGTGAGAGAGCTACAATCGAACAGAGAAAAATGACATAGAATACATTAATGCAGGACAAATACTGTTATTATGGCCATTGAGTTCATTTTATCATATTCTCTGATATATTACATGGCATCACATTCTACTTTCTGTATTTTAGTTCTTTACGAAATCCTTAGGAAGGAGTGTATATTCACTTCGTCTTTAAGTTTGATTTGGTAACTCCTATTTCCTATAGCCGCCTTAATTTGGATATTGCCCTTATGTATAGAAAATACGGTCGATCTTTCCTCTCTAATTAATTTATTCTACCCCCAAGTTGTTGTCTAAAAATAAGCTGGTTACCGTTATTGTACATTGCTTTATAATTTCCTTTTTTTAAAAGCAATTTTATGAACGTCCTGTAAATGCCATACTTCATTTAGGGTACAACACCAATTCATTTTAAGTGATAATTATCTTAAAGGAGAATTCATTCTTTACCTTGAACCTACTATATACCTCTCGTATTTGTAGTTTCCAGTAACTCCGGCTAACGGCCGACTTGGACAGCTGGCGAGAAATGAAGGAGCAATCAGCATGCATATGAACATACATATACCACAATACCGGATGATTCCTTGGAATTTCCAATCGAATCTCTTCACGAGATATCCGCCAAGTAACATCCCCCCTCCAGATCCGGGAATGGTAATTAGACCTGTCCAGTCAACAATAACATTGTTTTAACTTTAAATAATGATAATGTACAGACGTTTGAGAAAAAACATAGACAGCTGCTATTGGCCAGATATTCGCCTTACCGAATGTAAAAAATATTTACTGCTCAAACTTCAATACTAAGGCAATGGCGTTAATTATTGAATATTTATGTAAAATAAACATTACAGTTTGCTATAACGTCATTGCTGTCCTTAATATGCGATATTTAAAAATGCACGTTTAAGAAACATTTTGTCAACAGGAGGTATTTGGAGAAAAAACATATAATATTGTATTATGACATTATCATAAGTATTGTTAAATTTCTACAATGAATCGAATTGAAAATATCTTCGATCTCTGAAGAAGATGAGTACATCTCTTTGCAGTTACCGTTTAAATATGTGAAGGTACTGTAATGATGGGACAAACATATTTTACAATACTGTGGTGGACAGAGAGAGTCCATTACCCATTATAAGACCAGCTTTGGTAAGGTCGACATGGTAGAACTCCTGCAACAATTTGGATCCAAAGGTCGCTAGACCACCGACCATAAGGGCCTCGGCTGTGGCGGACAGACAAATGAAAAGGAATGCAGGATTCTTTATCTGTAAATGTTGAAATAGCTTGTTTAACAAAACATAATTTTGTATTGAAAGTACAAGTTCACTCTAAAGAGAAAATGCTTTTGAAATGTATAACGTTTCTAAACATACAAATCAAAACTTATATTTGTGTCTAAGATTGTTTGGTATTGACTCCATTCAGAATTGATAATCCGACATTGAATCAATTACATTCAGAAATAAAAAATAAAACAAGTATTACGTACGGTGTCTGATTTGCGTAATCTTTTTGTTTTGTCTTTTTGCCTCAAAAAGACGAGGTTTGAAAGTTTGTGTTTTCGGGAAGATAAGACGAATTGACGAAAAGATGAGATTGCTACCTCGTAAAAAACGACAATGGAAGGTCTCTAATTCGCGTGCTTGGTTTTTGCGTTGTTTCGCATGTGGTTTCTCGTCTTCTTTTAAACAAATTAAAATCTAAAGTCTATTCCAAAACAATACTTAATCTCGTCTTTTCAGGGCGAAAAGACGAATAAACGAGATGGCATAAATCGGTCACCGTAATTAAGGCAGGACCCAGTGTATTACCGTGTTATAACCACTTCCATAATTGTGTTTCCTCGATGTTAAAATATTTTCTTTGTTTTTTTCAGAAGAGAAAGTTTCCTAGATCGATATGGATCGAATGAGTCTGTCACAACAAATATTACCAATAAATAGAAGGACTTCGGAAAGTCCCTCCAAGATTTCCCGAAGTTCGGTCTTGTGGTCAACTCGTTTGCACTATCATTGTGGGCCTCGGACTTGCGAAGTTTCTGTAGTTGTTCATAGCCTGGTAAAATAAGCCCACATCGTTTTGTTTATTAAGAAGTATATCATATATTGGCACGAAATAAACAACAAATGATACATAATTGGTAAATCAAAACTGGCAACTCTCTTTAAGATATTTTTTTGTTATATATGTAATTTTTTGGGGTGTGTTTAGAAAACGTTTCATGCCTACGCTTATAATACTGATACTTGTTAAGAATATTGTGTTAAGAAACATCTAGTGTCTGTAGAAAAGCAAAATCATTGGTATATATATATTCTGGTATAGATTATGGTAACCAAGAAATTGGATATATGGTATAACAGGTCATACATTGTATTAAAAACTATTAAAGTAAAACTTTTTATGCATTTTGGAAATATTTCCGAGTTGAATAATTTGTATACAAACCTGGAAGTTCTTTGGGGTACCCAAGGAGAGGAAAACCGATAAACAGGAAAGAGAAGAACGATATGAGTATCCCAATCCACCAGGCCCCCACCCATTGAGGGTCAGTCTGAGTAAGGTGAACGCTGTTGGTAGTGGCCAAGAATAAAGTTATACAAACAAATACAAAATCGGAAATCAAAATCGACACGAAGCTTCATAGACGGAACAAAGAAGACACCGAAAACAAGAAATACATGTGATTGAAACGATTGCCCTATCCTGTACTTCAAAATAGGCAGAATACCTCATTTAGCCCTGCTAAAGTCCGAATTGAAATAGTCCAATCGATTCCCACCTCACTCAACGCCCTGATAATTTAAATAGCAAAGTATGTAGAATTTGATACTGAAAAAGTAGTCATTTCAGTGGTAATTGAAAGCTGTTTTTTTAATGTTCTTGATGATAATACCCGCTTTATAACCCCCTTTATTTCTGATACTTTAGTAATAAATACTTAAGCGTATTTATTGCATTGTCGCAGATTCAGGGAAATATGCATGGGTTTATATATGTATGTTTACAGTATTATTCTACACTCTCGTTCTTTTTTTTTATATATGAATAAAAATTTATTAAAAAAAAATGATGATGTGAATGAAACAAATCATACGGATTAATGTGCAATTTCTATTTTGAATTGTCTCATACTCACGAGGAAAGGTCCACTTTGTCAGCATCTACGAAATATGACAGAGTCTGACCCCCGACAATATAACCGACAGCAACACCAACAGCCGCCGAGCAAAATGTACACCCTAGAACACAAACCTGGCTATTTTGATATCCTTTGAGTACATCGTAATACAATTGACCATACACTATAAACAGCTGAAATATTCTTTACTCTCTGAACTTAGCAATTGAGGTTTTTAATTTAAATTGGCATTTGGTATTACATGCAAGTTAAACATCAGTTAAAGTGGAAGTCGGCTTGAGAGTATTAATTGATTAACGTGTGATATGAAGTAGATATTAATTGCTCTTAACTGCTCCTTTTTTATTAAAACTATTTTTTTAACCAGGCAATTCATTTCGTTGGAAAAAAGTGGTTTTGTCATTATACCATAATTAGAAAAACTAAACACTTTTAATATTTTAGGAGTTCATGAAATGCTTACTAGAAGTAGTTCTTTTCTCTTGTTTTCTTTATTCATATGCTGTGAATAAGTGTGGTCTACTTAAACATGCGTTACTTATCATGGAAACTTTTCCTATACCAAGAAGAAAATCATGTCTTACCTATATAAAAGGATGTCAATTTCGGTTTACAGTTATCGTCGATATATGTTAGTCCAATTGTAAACATAGGGACGGCTCCGATGCCTAGAAACCCTTGTCCAATTAAAAAGCATGTATAGTACCAATTAGATACAGAATTGTCGGATTGTCCAGCTTCGCAAGCGCCACTGGAGGTGTTAGACTTTCCAGTCAAACATACATTTTGTGTTCCGTTGCTACCATCTGTAATTTTAAATTACATAATTACGTTTGTGATCCGATACATGCACACATTGTAGAATTATCAGTAATAACGATCATTTATATAAGGTATTCAAGGGGCATTCCATTACATTTCTATTCGTTACACATTATAAAGTAACTCGATGCAAGTATTGCTGCACAAAAAAGTGCGGGAATCAGTAGTGTAATTTTGGATACCAAGCTCTAAAGAAGCCACGCTTGACCAGACAACAAGGCAGATAACCTTATTGAATGGGTTACTCAACGCACATGGCAAACTGTATGTTACAAAGGTTTCGAAACAACCACGTATTCTACCGTCGCTTCATCTGAACTTGAAACCTAAAATAAAATAACCAGTGAATAGAAAGTATAGTTATGATTTGACTGTATTAATAGTGCTGATATACACAAAATAAGCGTGAAGATAAAATGATACGTAGATCATTCTGATATTTCACAGGTACAAATGTAATAAAACTATTTTTAGTTATTCCCTTTATTCTATAAAGTCAACGACGCTGGTTTTCTTTAAATAGTCAGCAGTGTTATATCAGTATAGATGATGTGTGATGCATCGATCTAAGGTCAAATGGTGAGCGATCAAAAATGTTACTGACCTGAAACGGTGTACATATACTTGTCCCCCAGGAACTGTGGAAGGGAGAATATGAGACTTCCGACTGACATGAGAAACACTCCTGCTGCCATGATACGCGGTTTGTTCCTCTGGCCTCCATAATAGCTAATGAAGATGAGCACAATCAAGGCACCGAAGTCGTTAGAGCTAGCGATGATGGAGGAGCGAGAGCTAGACATCTCGTATCGCTTTTCCAGTGACGGAATGATGACGTTGATAACACCATTCACGATGAATCCCTCGAAGAAGTTAAACACGCACTGCCAAAACACGTGCCATCTGATGCTGTTGAACCCCTGTAAAACTCTACACAAAGTAAGGACGCGTTTAGTTATATATATTGCTAGTTTAATGCTCCTGTTGTTTTTACTTGAAGGATGTATGTTGTACTTGTCAAAACAGTAGTAAATATACTTGCGTCGAAAAAAATATATAATCCACTTGTTATTTTAATATGATTAGAAAATTACTTGTTTTCTATAATGGCTTCATTGTAAATTTTGTATAAAACACCTACTCGTCACATTCATGTGTTAACGGTTGGTTTACAGATTTGGTATAAAACACCTGCTAGTCACATTTATGTTTCTGTAATACTGATGTTATATGTTCGATATATTTATTGATATCCCATAACAGCCACTTACCTTGGTCGACATGTCAAGCATCCGTACCCGTCGTCTTTTTCGACAGTCCTTTTTGGCAAATCTGACTGACCGGCGTTTTCGAAGACCATGTCTAATTGTTGTAATGGCTGAAGTACCGAATTCTTAAAAAAAAGAAGAGATTGGTTCAGAATCTCACTTTCTGTATAGCTAATAAGCGATTTCAAGTAACATCACTGCATAGCTTTGAATTTTAGAACTACCTATTAAACACTATGAATGTTTACTAGTATATAGTGTATATTTACAGTGAAATATTAACTGTTTAATTAAATAATCCTAGTGATATATAATCAAGCATTACCTCGACGTCGTCTGCCATTTATTATTGTTGTCTTTTTAACAATAATCCCTGGTTCTCTGTCGTGAACAGTGCGAACGATAGCACGTTTGAATTACTTGCTCAGGTCATTGTTTAATCTCGTTTGTCATGCTATTGTTATCGTGCTATGTAAAATAAGTTATCATTAAGTGGCAGGAACAGATAAGATATTTAGAGACACGGTGCTATCTTATCTAACAGGCTCATCTACTTAACGAGAAACCGCAGAACAACATTGTGTTATTTTGTGACACTTAATGCAAGAACAAACCCACTGCAACAAAATATCCAGTCAGGACGAAATAAATACCAATATATTTATGGACGTATAATGTTTTTTGGTGAAAGGCATGTAAAAATGATTAAAGAAATGAACAATATTACTGGATAATTTACTGAATCGTTTAATTGACTATGCTAGATATGAATATATAAACTCTTGTATTTACTTTTTAGAAATAAACAAACAGTTGAGCAAAACATTTGCTTTCCAATATTTTGTTAGATTTATGGTTTAACAAGTAACATAAATAGTCGTGTACATACATAAATGTATACAAATTGAATTTACTCATTTATTATCAGATCAGTGAAAGCAGAATTCATCCGGAATTAACCAGACATGATGATGCAATGTCTTTTCAGTTCTTATTGATTACATATTACCCTACTTATCTTTTTTTCCTTTTCTTTCAGAAATTTAATATTATAGTGTGTATGGGCAATTTCAAAACGATGTAATACTAATAATGATATTAACGACTAAGATAATAATTTTCTTTTTTATAATTTATATTTGATAACATAATAAACAAATAATCATTATATAAACAACACAATTCAGTATCAGTATTCGCACATAAATGTATATCTATCGATAAAAGTACATTCAAGCAAAGCAGTCCGTTTATATTATAAATTTTGCAAATCGATTTTCCGTTATATATATATATATATATATATACCTGCTATAAATCTTGAATACTTATTTAATTTTCAATACGCATTTACGTAACGTTTAACTGGAAAGTTTGAAATATGCATTAAATATGTGATAATACACCTGCATACAATAGAAAATCAATTTACAAATTCTGTAATAATAATAATTGTTTATCATGGCAATTGGTATGAGATCAACACCAATTTCCCCCTATAAATGAATGTAAACTAGTCATTACCTTATCAGCATGTGTTTCCTTACGTTGTCCTTACTACCAGTGTTGTATACGGTATGCTAAGACTGTGATAACGTAAATGCAGTTAATTCTCTCCGTGCCAGAAGGCGCATACGGCCTCCACGCTTTCTTTCCAACCCAATCTGTCTTGCGCTGGTGTTTTTTGCAATGTTTCAGCTACTCCATTCTATACGGTTGCGTGCTTTTTTCAGCTGTTCTTCGCCAGGTTGCTTCTGGCCTCCCTCTTGCTCTTTTTCCTTCAAGTAACCCATCACAAAGCTGGTACAGTTATTTACTCCTCCCCCCCCCCCTCCCCCCTCAAGATGTAACCAATCCAGTACCACCTTCTTCTCCTTATTTCACAGCTTATGTCACTTTTGCTGGCTATCTATTTACTTTCAAAATTGTGTGTTTTTTGCTGCCATATTATCATTGATATCCTTCTGAGACACTGGTATTGGAAGTTGTTCAATTTCCTTTTTTTTTTTTTTTGTAATTGACAAAGCAGTGGAGGTATGCTTTAAATTATATCATACGCTATGTCTTGGACAGATCCATAGAGGATTTTGAGCTAGATAATTACTGATGTTAAAGGAAGCAACTGTTTTAATATCTGGTATGTTCATGCAGAAGTACAAACAAAGAAAAGTTTTTTAACGAACACTTGGCAATTGATTACTACTCAACCGATTCATGCTCTTTGCACAGGCTTTCAGGGGTAATAAACCCTTTTGCAAGTGTAATTAACGTATCATCAATTTGGATTGTGTTAGCGATCTTGGATAGGGGATATACCTCTTTAAAATCAATTTGATTTTTTTTTAAAGGATACAAATTCAACTTCAAGTATGAACAAAATCCTTTCACTTTTTCACTGCATTCTATATTTTTGTACATGGTCATCTGTTCATCACTCTCTATAAAATCTCGTAATCGGCTTCTACTTAAATCTACAAACAACAGAAATTACCAAAAGCTTCCGCTACGACTGACTAAGCGTTAAATGATAAACGCTACACACACATTAACCTTGGATTTCTCTTGGTGGTAAATGGTACGCATCATCACTTTTTAATACATATAACGTTGGCCCGTCATATAATCGGTAAATGTAATAGCAAGATAAAAACTTCATAGTTGTAAAAATAAACAAACAAATACACATAAAAACTTTGATATTTTATTTATTTGTATTTCATGAGCATTTTCATCTATCGATTCTCTTTTTCCTTGGTGATGATAGCATTAATTAACAAAATGTGTTTTCTACAGTATAGTAAACTGAATCGATCTAAATAATTTTCAGAAAATATTCGTAACAAGTAATGAAATAAAAGTTCAAGTGCGGGTTGAAAACGGACACATTTGGTTTCGTATGTTCGTATGATTTAAATAAACATTGCAAACGGTATATCCCTTATTGTTTCCATACTCTCAACATAACCGCTATAACAGTGTTAGATATTAGAGCTTAGTTGCCAAAAATCTCGCTATCGAGTATATAAACAGCAAATTATGAATAATCATCAACTGCTTTTTCGCACATTTTAAATGCAAGAAAAATATGTGATACATTTTGAACATAACTACTTTTGTTTATATTCAATATGTTACTTCATATATGATGCGTTTATGAACAAATAATTTATACCTGTGTTGACTCCTGTGTTAAATCTTCACTTCTGTTGACACGTAGGTGGTATAACTTACACACGTAATTCATATATACCCGTTAGAAATAAATAATATTGTATGGTATGCTTCCTTTCACCTTTATTATAGGCAAAATGAAAACAGAACACCTGTTGTATCAAACTGTATCATACACATTTACGAAACACAAGTCCTCAGTAACCTATGTATGTTACTAAATTTGCTCGTAACATTTGTAGGTTACTTAATTTGCACGTAACCTTTGTATGTTACCAAATTTGCTCGTATGCTTTAAATTATATCATACGCTATGTCTTGGACAGAACCATAGATGATTTTGAGCTAGATAATCACTGATGTTAAAGGAAGCAACTGCTTTAATATTTGGTATGTTCATGCAGAAGTACAAACAATGTAAAGCTTTTCAACGAACAATTGGCCATTGATTACTACTCAACCGATTCATGCTCTTTACACAGGATTTCCAGTGTAATAAACCCTTTTGCAAGTGTATTTAACGTATCATCAATTTGGATTGTGTTAGCGATCTTGGATAGGGGCAATACCTCTTTAAAATCAGTTTGACTTTTTTTAAATGATACAAATTTAACTTAACCTTTGTATGTTACAAAATTTGCTCGTAACCTTTGGTATGTTACTGAATATGCTCGTAACCTTTGTATGTTACTGAATTTGCTCGTAACCTTTGTATGTTACTAAATTTGCTCGTAACCTTTGTATGTGACTAAATTTGCTCGTGACCTTTGTATGTGACTAAATTTGCTCGTGACCTTTGTATGTTACCAAATTTGCTCGTATGCCTTACATTTATTTAGAAAATTGACGTCTGAGGCCAATACAATTATGGCAAAAAAAGCCTTCGCGTACTATTCAGCTTTTTTGACTCAGTTACAACAAAATGAACTACAGTTGTTAGTTCCTTTAAATTATATACTTAATATAGGACAAAACCCGAACTCAAAGTAGATTCAACAAAACAAAAAATCATGAAACCCCTTAAATATATATATAACTATCAAGATAACCAGCGGGGAAAGCATGTACTCCTTTAAAGGATCACCCGGTAACAATTGTAAAAAGAAATATCTTGAAACATACACATGTGCAGTAAGTCAGCAGCAGGAAAATCTTTCCAGAGGCTCCATTTAAACAACAAATACATGATATGTGAAAAAATATATATATGAGCATAGGTAGAGTGTAAATCAGAAATTAGAACTGCTTCCATGGACCATACCTTAATTTGCCTTAAAAGAATATACACATTATTTAAAAAACATATTACTGTAATGTTGATATTCCGTGTCTCTATAACCTTCAAAAAACAAAACATTTCCAAATGTAACAAAACCGTAAAATAAGGTAAAACTAGGATACATTATGATGATGTGCATAGAGATCCTTGATACAAAGTATACGGACCAAGCATTCCGGAAGGTGAATCGTCTCCTGCCTCATTGACGACAATGAAACATTAATTAGCATATTAAAATCTTCCACCATCATATAACTAAGTATATACATTTTACTGGTTTCGAAGTGTGAAACTCTTCTCCACATGAGATACATGACACAGTAAATATAACTTTCAACAGGCGCAATACATGAATCTGCATGACGCATCAAGTGATGAGATTGTCACAGTTTTATTGAAGAAAGTTAACCATCAACATTTTCAGCAACGGGTTGGTGTAACACTCCTTTTCGATATGCCGTCAAAATTGTCCTCGTTTGGCGGTGATACATACATTTTATAAGCAATCAATGTGAAAATAGCGCCAAGAAATTTCAGTGTTGCCATCCAAACCATGAGGCGCATGCTCAGTTCGTACTTCCGGTATGTCCAACAAGAACCGATTTGTCCACAGCTCTCCTGCCACACTGAGCATGCGCTGTCTATTATTGTTCCCAGCAGGATTGGTCCAGGCGTTGTTCCTGACAACAATTTTTATTGGTAAAACGTTTAAACAGCCAATAAAACAGCCATCAATGTTGAAATGGCGTCACAGATTGTGATAGCATTTATCATGACATTATTTTTATGCTTATAATTGACTAAATAGTAAGAAAACATTAAAATAGTAAGTAAAATGTTTTCGATGCAACTCTGATATGAACAGTTCTGATAAGTCTGTTGAATCATTTTGTTTTCTTTAATTTCAAAAATATGATTGGTAATTATAACTCGCATAGTATAACACAAACAACACATTACTGTTTCAGATACAAAAAAAAAATATCTGTCGAGCACACACCGTCATCAAACAAACGAATGATCAGTAAAGAAATATTTCATCGGACCTAAATATATTTATCATATACATAATAAGCAGATCATCATAAGCGTAATAACGTCTACATCGTGATTATTTTAATAATGTGGTTAATGTTATACCTAAAAGTCTTGTGACCAGTAACTGTACTCCGAGAGCGAGGGACCGCTGCTGTGACGCAACGCATCTGTAAATTTAAATTGATACAGATATATTATTAACCAAATCATGCAATTTATGAAACCATTGACAAACTCAGATTCTATGCTAAAGTTCAAATTCTTGTTCTGTTGATAAATTAATAAATGCTATAAGTTACAATGGTTTGGGTGAATTTTAAAGAGAAACCAAGCCGAAAGGCGTTTTGAATATTCCAGACTGGAAAATGCAGTATCCCGTTCAAAAAAGCAAAAACATATTTTGATAATAATCTTGAAAACGTTTGATTTCTTAAAATATTGTAAAATTCCTTTTGACTAGTTATATGGCTTCAAATTTACATCATTTGGAAAACATGTCATAGGTTATTAGAAGTAACCGTAAGGATATTGAAATAACTCACCGGAACGTAGACGTCGTGATGGCTGGTATTGTCATGAACGTGAACAGCATGATAAATAACAGCAGTACACAGAACACGTAGAACCAAGGGCACTGATCTATACAGGAGCCTCCTATCGCGTCACTCCTTAACTTCTCTGATGACAGAGCACTCAGCCCTCCCGTTATACAGCTACAGTTAAAGTATTCCTGATAGACAAAAAAAAAGCTCCAATGACCATGATGAATCATTTAAGACGACTGAAGGATTAAAGATAACGAAAGGATACAATATCTTATATCGATATTCAACAGTTCTAGTGGTATTGATATTTGGTATATACAAAGTGTAAGGAAACATTGAAAAAGTAGTTCCCATACTGCCAACGGTCTTACTTAGCAGAATTGGCCCCTTTCTGTATGCTCGCCGTTTTACAGCACGTGCATCACGCAGGAAAACAGAAATCAATATAACTAAACAATACAGTTGGTAATGGGATAAGAGCTGATTGGTTAACGCACCTTGACGTCTCCATTGACGTTGACGGCCGTACATCCGGCGTGACAGGGCGTGAAGTAAACAGTGTGGTTACCGTCACAGACCGGCTCGTACCTGGCCGTGGTACAGTAGCAGTCCTGGTTACAGTCAGATGTCAGTCCAGTTTTGGCGCTAAAATTGCGAAGTTAAACATTTTTAAACAATTTTTATCTACGGATACTAAATGCATATCACGGGAACCTCAAAAGGACTTTGAGTGGTCTTAAGTGTTTATTCTGCATTAGTTAATTCATAACAAAAACATACATCATTCAAAATCGTATTTTCCATCTTATGATATAGATATTCGCTGACCAAACATTGTGTATAAGTTTGCATTGAATACATAAATCATATTCCACATTTAAATTCAAGAAAACTCCATTTCAGTTGTGATTATCAGTTGATTTAGTTTCTTAATGTTTCATTCTACTTTTCATTACTAGTGATTTGTGAATGGGTACTAGAAACAAGAATAAATGCATTGATTTTCGTACCTCTCGAATTTGTAGTTTCCAGTAATTCCAGCTAATGGTCGACTAGGGCAGCCGGCGAGGAATGACGGTGCAAACAGCATGCAAACAAACATACATATACCAGAGAAGCGAACGATTCCCTTGAAATCCATACTGAATTTTTTCACGAGATATCCACCAAGAAACATCCCACCTCCAGATCCGGGAATGGTTATTAATCCTGGCGATTAGACAAAAAGACTATATGATCGCATGACAATATTTCAGGAGAAATCAAAAATGAACATTTCACTTGAGTTGTCATTTTTCAAAAAGCTGTTTACTTATAGTATAGACGCCCATTAGCTTCCTTGTATATTGCTGATATTCTTGTGGCTGTTCTATAAGTACTAATGGTGGAATCTTACCCATTATAAACCCGGCACTTGTGAGGTCAACATGATACATTTCCTGTAGCAGTTTGGATCCAAATGTCGCTAATCCGCCTACGAAGAGTGCTTCTGTAGTGGAAGCAAGGCATACACACAGAAACGCTGGGTTCTTGATCTGGAATATGTTAGAAAACAAGCCACTTCTTAGATAGGATTAAAAAAAAAAAAAAAATCTCATTAAAAAAAACTCATTATATTTTTATATTGAACGTTTATTTGTTTGTTCGTTATTGTATTCCAAACAATATTATAAAAAAAAATGAATATTGACACTCCGAATCTTACCAATAAAAAGAAAAATCGTGGAAAGTCTCTCCAAGATTTGCCGAAGTTTGGTCTGGTGGTCGTCTCGTCGTCACCCCCATTGTGTATTGACTTGCTCAGCAGGCTAGTGATGTGTTCGTTTGTAGCTGGAGATTTTCAATTGAAAATGTAAGGACTAGTTTATATCATTACATAAAAGTTATCATTCAAATATTTTATAACTTCTAAAACCGAACGTGATTTTTGGCAGGTGTTTTGGAGTCCTATGATTGGATATGTGGAGAGTATGTCAGAGTTGACTCACTGTAATTGCTATTTGAATGTACAGTGTATGCGTTATGCGTTCATAATATACAGTTATTGTATGGGTGTGAGGGAAATAGCACTTTCGCCTCGGGAAATAGTTAATGTCTCGGGGGTCAATAAAAGTGCTATTTCCCGAAATACCCATAAAATAACTGTTTTATTATACCGACAACAAAATTGTTTTGAAAACGAAGCACGTCTGCTTCATCTGGGTCTCGGAAACGCTTACGGACTTTATCGTATTGTATGCGAAGGAAGTAGAGATGTTCCGAAAGAACATGACAAACGCAATGTCCAATTGGAATGAACGAAGCCAAAAATTCCGCGAAAATTTGAATGCATGTCAAATAGCTCATTCCGTGTAAGTAGCTCTAATGACTATTTACCTGGTATATAGTTTCTTGAAAGAGGTTGTTTTTAATAGCATTTCTATTTTCTACTTTTATAAAGTGTAAACAAAGAAAAAAGATATAATAATTATTAAAATGTGTTTCTATAGGGCAGGAAACAAGCGGTTTTCTTTATTATTATTATTTTTTAAATTTCTAATGGAAGTTCACAACTTTTTACTTTTGTTTCGGTGTCTACTCATTTCCTGGTTAGTCCTTAATTGTTAACGCAACGGCATATTTTCCACTTTACTTGTACATATTTATTAGTCAACTGGATCACAAATAGAGCATAAAAATTGAATGAATAGTCCTTTTCAGCATAACATGTTTTGATATTGGGAATAAAAAGTTAAAAAAAAATTGGTTGTTTTGATATTACTTAACATGGCCTGTTTGCTAAACAAACCTGGTAGTTGTTGTGGATATCCAAGGAGAGGGAATGCGATAAGCAGGAAGGAGAAGAAGGCTATCAATATCCCGATCCACCAAGCTCCCACCCACTGAGGGTCAACCGGAGTGAGGGGAATGCTGTGGATAAACATAGCACTGTAAGTTTCAATTTCAATATAAGAACTGGCAGATTCAGTCGGCGCATTGACCACGTAGGTATGTAACTACTAGAAAAAGATACACTTGATAGTCCATCCAAAATTAAAAGCAATACGATCCAACAGGACGTTGCTGATTAAGAACCAGAACAGTGAATTCAATGCTCCGTTATCATAAGAACGGATATGCACCATATAGGATTATCCAATTTCAACGAAAACGCTTCACGTTTCACATATGTTCAATCGCAGCACTCTAAATAACTTAATGTTTGAAACGTATTCCTCAATTATTTCCTGTACACTAGTATGAAATTTTGGTAAAAGTAAATGTTTGGAAGAAGACCTAAATTTATTAAAAATGTATAAAAAAAAATCCATTGTATAAATCGGTTTATGTGTCTTACATGGAAGGATCCACTTTATCTGCATCTACGAAGTACGACAGTGTCTGACCTCCAACCATGTACCCGACGGCTACACCAACGGCTGCTGAACACATTGTACACCCTACAAGGAAATGCCGCATGAAATTCATTAATATTGTAATCCTTGTGTATCCTCATTGCGTAAATGTGTTCTTCAAAAATCAAATTGCTGTGATTGGACAGTTTAAATTGAAACATAGAATCGAAAGAGATACACGTAAACCGTAAGACACACTGAGAACGGTGATAAATACCTAAGTAAAATGACGTCAGTTTTGGTTTACAGTTGTCGTCGATATACGTTAGACCAATAGTATACATTGGGACGGCTCCGATTCCTAGAAGCGCTTGGCCAATTAAAAAGCATGCATAGTATCCATTATATGCAAAGTTGTCCGATATTCCCTCTTGACATGCATTACTAGATTTTTCACTGCTTTCTTTTATACAAAAGTTTTGCGTTCCATTGGTTCCACCTGCAATATTCAAACACAACATCTAGGTATTTCACTTAGGAAATGATAAAGGTGTTTTCATTCCTTTTTTTTTCAAATTTATTTGACACTACAACTGAAATAATTATCGAATTTGATACTAGTATTTCAATGCCATACAATCTATGATAACTGTGAATGAAAATCTATCTAGTGTTTCTTTACCATGTCTTGTAAAACGAGTAAACATCACATGAACATATTTATAAACATAAAATAGTAATACATATACAATACATGCAAATCATTTGTATTCGCGTACAGCTCTTTTCAGGACTTTGTTTCAAATATAGTATTTGGGAGGATTTGAGTCAACCAACGAGTGAACTATTGATATCCTTTGCTTAGAGGTTCACTAGCTATCGTATTAACGATAAAATATACAAGCGAACCAATGGCTTGGTTTGGTTTGGTTTAGTTTTGTTTGACGTCCTACTAACAGCTAAGGTCATTTAAGGACGTGCCTCCATGTGTGTAGTATATGCGTGCTTGCGTGTGTGTATGCAGGGTTCAGGGTATGTTGGTGTGCTTGCCTCCTTGTGATAGCGCATCATTCCACGGGCAAAATCGATACAACAAAAACAGGTCAAATAAGGGCAAGGACAAAAAGGTAGCTTCTTTTATGATATATTTTATTATCTGTATCAATATCCATTAAGAATTATTTGAACAGTACTATTAATAAATCAGTAAGGAACTATATTTAAACTCGTATTCGGAGACCACCTCCGGGAAGTTAATGAAGTAGTCTCTTATTGCAGATTGCCATTTAATACAGGTTTAGTTGACATGAACATAACTGTAATAGGGAATTTTAAAAGTTGGTTCGTGAAAGAGGTGATCTGTAGCAAGTTTGAGTTGAAAGCTTCGTTGATACTTAATATGCAGACTGTATAATAACTTCATTAACAAAGTATTGTGGGAGTAAGCTACAATTAAACTATAAATAACTCTGTAACATGCATGGTTTCTCCTTACCTGAGGCTGTGTAAATATACTTGTCCCCCAGGAACTGTGGAAGGGAGAATATGAGACTCCCGACTGACATGAGGAACACTCCTGCTGCCATGATACGCGGCTTGTTCCTCTGGCCTCCATAATAGCTAATGAAGATGAGCACAATTAATGCACCAACGTCGTTAGAGCTAGCGATGATGGAGGAGCGAGAGCTAGACATCTCGTATCGCTTTTCCAGTGACGGAATGATGACGTTGATAACACCATTCACAATGAATCCCTCGAAGAAATTAAACACGCACTGCCAAAACACGTGCCATCTGATGCCGTTAAACACCTGCAAGAACCTGTTAAAGAATACATAGCAGGTTTAACAGGAGTACGAACGAGCTCATATGAAAGATTAGTCTAAATCTGTGATATTATCGGTAAGTCTCGGTAACCGCTTATATTTTTCTGTATACATGTAAAAGAGGATATTAATATATGTGACCAAAAAGCAGACATGTGAATTCATAGGCTAATGAATGTCAAATAGGACCTCCTTAGTAAACACCTTTGTCATTGTAAAAGCTTCTTTTACAAAATCCCTCTTATAAAATGACTTAAAAGTACTTTAATATAAAATCACATTTTTCATGATAATAAAAGATGATAATAATACAACATTTGATATAGCGCCCTAACTAGCTGTTCATAAACCACTCTACTAAAGCGCTTTACAGTTCATAGATATCCAATTAATACAATTAGCATTTACATTAGTCAATATGATATTGAGGAATTTTCAGGAGCTGCCTTATCAGGCGCTAACTACTAGTTCTATGTTACCTGGCTAATATATCGCTATGTGTGTATGCCTGCGTGTGTGCTGGAGATGTAATGTGTTCTGTTTATAGTGGAACCGTGCTTCCAACGGAATCTTATATAGTGCCACCTCACTTTTTTTTTTTTTGTATTTAACATGCTGCAAAATTATTTTTAATGGTTTTAATGATTGCAAATACACTTCCTTCGGATAGAATATATATATGGCAGGATTGATAAAGTAATGCTCAAATCTCACCCGATAATCCAAGATAAATGAATTGCCTTTGTTTGTGATTTCAATAATATGTTCGTTATATGCATGTGTATATATTTTCTCTTTAAAATGTCCATAATAAAAATGTATGGTTTGTGTATATCATACATTTGGAAGAAAATAAAGAGAATTTTTTATTTCATTATACATTCCTATGATTTTATTTTTAAACCATTTCGTTAGCTACTGTATTTGGTGTTACATAAGGAGATATACTTTCCCAATAGGAGGGAGGATATTTGGATACCGGTTCATATCAGCAGTAATTATTCAGATATATGTATTTGTTATGGTAAAAATTAAGGAATCGATATAGGTGCCATGTTTAAACCCGCGAGAATTCACACTGCGTTACTTACTTTGGTCTGCACGTCCGACACCCATACTGCTCGTCCGACACCCGTACGTTCGGACTCAGTGACTCTTCGGATGTCGCTGTTTGTTCCTTTGAATGAGTAATCATTTTAAGTCGTGGTTGCGGCTAACGTTCTGTAGCAAAGAAACATGTGAGTGTTAAAATTCCAAAATCTTCACTACCAAAATTAATTTGGAATATATCTGGCATTACCACCAACATCTTTTTGTAGTATACATAGCACTTCAGTTAACCTCGACACCAGGTATTATAAGTCCCCTACCGGTGAAACCGGGGGGAACTATTTTTTTCCTCACCGTCCGTCTGTGTACGTACGTACGTAACACCAATGTTTGTCAGCGCTCTAGCGGCTTCATTCCTTGAGGGATTTTGGTCAAAATACCCACAAATACAAAGGACCATACTATCTCGAACAAGTTTGAGTTTCAGGGTTGTCGGGTCAATGTCAAAGTCACCGTTACTATGTTTAGAAAATCGTTGTCAACGCTCTAGCGGCTTCATTCCTTTCGGGATTTGGATCAAACTTCATACAATTACAAAGGACCATAATATCTGATTAACAGATCATCATGTAATTACCATGGAAATAAATCAGAATACAGGAGAAATGTGAAAAGGTAGCACGCGTACAGGGGAAATGTGAAATAGCAGGACACATACCAGTATACGGGAAATTGGAAATGAAGGAAAACATGTCCTTACAGGTTGTGTTGCAAAGTATAGTTGTTTTATTGTGATTGATACGCAGAGTTGCTACAACTCAAGCTGCATAGCTTATATGTCATTGATCTAATTTACATTAGGTAATTAGGTCTATAAAATAGTATGGGATGTATATGTAAAAGTCTGGAATTGTGACATTAACTTGAACTTTTTGATAGGTTTATTTGATCATGCATGACCAGTGAACATGGATAAATAACCAGATTCCCTAAGGCCATGTCTGTGTTAACGATCGCGAATGGCCATGTGAATACTGGTTACACTTAATGAAAATATATATCATTTCCTAGAAATATTAATCATTTCACTTATTGAAAATATTTGAAATAGCATGTTAACATTATGGTTCAGAAACATTAGGATGCTTACAGAAAAAATAAACTTCCAAGTTTAAGGTGCCGTAACGCTGTTAAAAGGGCAATAATGAACTGAATTAGACTGGATAAGTAACACGTTATTACACATTGGTGATGCTATTCACGTCTCTTTAATACCACAAAAGCAACAAAATATAACAATCATTTTATTTTATATAATTCCTCAGTCATAATACTAACATTACAATTTCTTGTATTATTATTACATTATAATCAGTTACAAGCTAATTGTATGCTTTTTCATTTTGTCGAATTAACACCAAAGGGCACAAATTTCATAAATCATTACAATATGATAGCTAGCGGGGGGCGATAGGGGACATGTATTGCTTTAGCACTTTAAAATGTTTTTAAAGTACATTCGTATACAATATGCATAGCCCAAGACATTCTTAAGGAAGAGTACCGATTGCTCATATTTTAATAATCATGTCTTTAGACCTAAATCAGAGACAGATAAATACATATGTGTTTTATTACTTGCATAACTTACCTACATCAGTATGCATGTTATAGTTTCTGCCGAACGTGACTTATCATTAATTCATATCAATCAGCCTTTGATTTTCTTTCCGAAATCGTGAATCAAACAACAAGCGCATAAAACGGCTACGATATAAAAAAAAAATGTTTCAAATTAGCATCAAATAGCGATATGTTCCAATCCAACGATTTGATCAGTGGATAATCTTGAATTATCACAGTGTTAGATGTGCAATTACCTTACCTTTCATGGCCTGAAATCTGGATTTATTTTCATAATAAATTATTCACAAGGTATGTAATACATATACTATCCATAGTCTCAATATTATATATATATGTAAGCTGTATGTCCTATTCAGACACAACAATATAATATATCAACTATTCAGTTTCGTTCTACTAATTAGACAATTACTCACGAGGAACAGTCGACGAATGTCCGGTTCGTTCGTATAAGACCAATGTAGCGATGGTATATCGACAGAAGAGATTTTCTCAGTGACCGAGGTTGTTTTGTAAGAATATGTTTGCATTTTCTACTTGATGACTAAGAAACAAATATTGTTTTCATTTCAGATTTTTTGTTTGTTCAGATCTTAGATACAAAGGTATTGGGCAACAGGCAAAGCCTATGGGCGTCCTCTCCTTACAGTAATAAACAGTTTACACACATCATATTGAAATGAAGTAATGATATTATGAATATTGATATTTGCTTGTCATTTTTAATCTTTGCTGTACTGCCAATACTTGCACTTCAGTCCGACTACCAGACGGCGCCTCCATCTTTTCTGCTGAAACATGCGCCATTGGTTTGGCCCTCGACCATATCGATGAACACCACATTAAAAAGGCAATTATTTGTTCTGACTCTCTATCTGTCCTACAGAGTTTACAGTTACGAGATTCTAAAAACACACTCGTACAAAACCTTGCTCTTCGAATATCTCGTATATTAAAAAAGTCTAAAATAACTTTACTATGGATTCCGAGCCATGTCGGAATAAAAGGCAACGAATTTGCTGACAGGGAAGCAAAAAATGCATTGAATCTCGAACAAACAAATATCAAACTACCATACACAGATTTTAAACCTACTATTCGTACAGCCATTCAAAATGAATGGCAGAAACGCTGGTCTCTGGAGACCAACAACAAACTTTTTAAGATACAACCGAAACTTAAAACATCTATTCCCAGTCGGAAAGATCGTAGAGAGGAAGTTGTCCTCGCTCGGCTCCGCACTGGGCACACATATCCTACTCAATTCGTACCTTTTAAAACGAGAAGATATATCTTCATGCCACGCATGTGACACTCCATTTACATTGGAACATTTTTTAATAGAATGTTCCGATTTGATAACTACTCCCGAGTCCCGGATATGAAAACACTTTTCAGTTCCGTGGATTCGAAGGCATTATTTAACTATTTGAAAGACATCGGTCTATTTTATAGACTCTGACGTCTTTTAACCCACCTTATCATTTTTGACGTTATATATATATCGCATATTCCATATCATCTATTCGTTATCTCTTTTATTATTTTAACCCCTTTTTTATTTTTTTTTATTATCTACACATACAATGCGAATGCTTTTAAAATGAACCATTTTATCTGATTTTATCTTCGCTATTCACATGTTTGTTAAAAAAAAAAAAAAAAAAAAAAAATCACCATGGCCCTAAATGACCACAGCCGTCGATGGGCCGTTAAACATAAACAAACAAACAAACAAAAAAATATTTTTTTGAAAATTGTTGTTACAAAAACTAGATTGTACAAAAGATGGCAATTACAATGATGCTGGTGGACAGCACATAGTACAATTATGGTATCATTCCACACAGCAAAGTCATGTGAAAATAGATAAACAAGTAAGTGTAATCTAGTAAAAGCATCTAGTATCTTTAATAAATCTCTGAACCATCTCCAAAATACTTATATTCATATACCATATAACAAATATTGTTTAATCGTAAAGGCTTGTGAAAAGATTGAGAAATTACCTATGAGTACACACCGACTCTTTAACGACTGGGCACGCATGGACTGGTCAATTATCTATAGGGCAATTATACCCTGACCGGTAAACAACATTTCAAGGTTAATAAACATAGATAAATAGTGTGTCCGAACTTAAAGGGGATACTGTTTGTTTATGATCAATTGAATTTGTCAGTAGATTTAGGATGAACGACTGTTTTCTCAGATATCAACCAAGCAAGATAGTCTCTGCCGCTCACAATAGTGGAGCGGAGAGTGATTACGGTAGCTATAGACTTCCAACATTACCGATTTGTATGCCTTACTACAACACCACAATGACTTCAATGACAATTGTGTGGTTACCGCAGACCTAAATTTGGTTTATGACCTTCAAGAAATGGAACTTGAGCGTTTAAAATTGTATTCAATATTCTACTTCTCAAATATATAATAAAAAAACACCGCAACGGGACCGAAGCTGAAAGAAATCTCATGTATTCACAATATTATCGGTAAATGATTTCGGTGCCCTAATTTCCCTAAATATGATTAGAATTTCAATTAAGCATGAGCAACAAAAGGTTTTATTTTCCCATGGATTTTTTATGATTAGACGTCAATCGATCATCTGAACGGAAATCAATAATTGCACATGTTTGGAAATACATTTCCTCAGTAGTTATCCTAATTAACAGTACATACCTGATTTGAACTGAAACTGGTTTAGATGACGGACGGGACATTTTGCAATTACGAACGACTTTCGGTGGGGTCGAGGATGGTTTCAAAAAACTGAAGATAAAAGGCGAATTGCAATCACGAAATTTAGTGCCTTATCATCTCTTATGAGTTCCATCTCATATTCTGTTTAACCAGTGCTTATATTACTCGACACACAGCATTGAAATTATCGATTATATGTATACAGGGCGGATGGACTGATGTCTAAAGATCCCCGAGTTAGAATTGGACGAACTTACCGGAAAGCTTATTCATAATATTAAAGTGTTTTCCCCGACTTTGCTTCACTCTTCAGCCGACATTGTTACCTTTTTGTTTGTCCGTGTCAATCCGAAGGTTATGTATCCGTTAACGCTGTAGTTAATATTGCATATACAATGTACCACTTCAAAAGGCCGAAGACCCGACTGACCAAACTGGTTCGTTTATATTGTGTCCATACCGTACTGTAGCTCGACGATGTCGGATATAACAAAAGAAACAAGAGGCCCAGGGGCGTTAATACATAATATGTTCATTACTTACAGCCTAGTCAATAGCCAGATAACAAAACACTGCCGACCTAGCCTAATACAATTCTAGTTAAACTTATCGGTCTCGAACCATAAAAATAATAAAATCATCTCAAACGTCTGGTAGTATACCGCCATTACGGAGTGCGACTGGAAACATAGACATGGATGACGACATAAAGACTAACATACTTAATGACTACTTTGTTTCTATTTCTACTATCGACGATACTGACACAGACGTACCTGTTATAGAATCCAGAACAGACTCGACTATCTCAGACATACCCTTTAAAATTTAATGACATTATTGACATACTCAAAACTTGAAAATTTGATAAAGCTGTAGGAAATGATACAATTAGTCATAATATGTTAAAAAAACACCGCTTATACAGTTGCTTAGCGGCTATCTTTAATCTTTCGTTCTTCTTTGGAGACTGGGTCTTTCCCCAGACAATGGAAGCTAGCTCTAGTGATGCCATTTAAAAAAAAAAGAAGATAAACAAGATCCTTCAAATTATAGACCTATTGCATTGCTAAGTACTATTGGTAAGGTTTTTGAAAGATTGGTTGCTAAATATTTACATAACTACTTTTTAGAGAATTCTCTTATATATAAGTATCAGTCAGGTTTTCAACCAGGTCATTCTACCGTACACCAGCTTATAGAAATATACCACAACAATCTTGAAACTAGAATTATGTCAGTGTGACATTAAAGCCGCTCACCACTTTAAATTTAATTGCTTCAGTAACACGTTGAGCATCAATATTTACTATAATACCTCAGATATGTGTTTTGTATACTGCTAATTGAAAATCAGGTCATGTGATGATGTTGCCTTTGGAATTTCCAAAATCTATCACCTCTCAAATGATGCCTTAAAACAATCTCCCTCTCCTCTTTTTTCACCCTCTTTAAGTGTGACGCATTGTTGTAATTTTCAATAATCAGCATCCTTCGATGATGTGACATGAGCATTTACGTGCACAATGGCAATCGGTGATGGATGATAAAGAATAGGTGCATTTTGTGCTTGTGAAATGAAGGATAATAAACAGTAGTGGGAAAACATGCATGGAGAAAAGTGACGTACTCCTTTTATTGTTATTTATTTTTTATTCATTAATATTATCATTTATTATTAATATATATTGTGACTTTATTTAACGTCATTGAATATAAAAAATCTCACTAATGTTCTTGGAATATATTTGAATTATATTTCTCAATGCGACTTTACCAACGTAAGAGTTATTTCCCTTACACTGGACTGGATAATATGTTGACACGGCGCGAATTCTTGTCAAACAGCAGCGGCTGTTGTGTCATGTTCTTAAATTGTTAAATTTTCATAAATAAATACACCAGAAAAAGCATGCTATGTTACAGAAATCTTTGATAAGCATACACTGTTCACATATTGTCTCGTCTCAGAGCCATTACCGTTATCAACGTAAGCACGATATGTCATATTACGTTCCCGTTTGAAACATCAAAATCAAGGTTATACTTCATCACTCATACGGTTATAAGTATATATATATATTTCTTCCTTCTACAGACAGCGACAGTGCTTCACATGTGCTTTCTCGAATCATATGTGTTTCACACGCGTAAACCTCCTCACACCTCAATTCGAGTTGCTAAAACGCTCAAACCCAGTGCACGAATTTCACCACCACAACACTCGTAGAATGCACCGGAGATAAACATTTTGTTTTCAGCAATTATTTAAAGTATGGATTATTATTTGGAGAAGAGTAACAGAAGACTTTATGTAACCTACAGGAGAGTGTCAAAGATTCTACTTTCTATTTACGATTTCTATTTCAAAATTCGTTACCACAGTCATTATAATGCATATTCCAACCTTACTCGGCTCTTTACAGACGTAATTAAAGAATCCCCCCCCCCCCCCCCCCCCCATGGGGAACCGTTGGAAAACCCACCAATCAGACGGCAGTATTTACGTACGTGATCAGACACGAAGCCATGCTTCCCACTTCACAATTCCTTCAGCCTTCCGTGTTTACGGACGTGTTTTGGTTTCTTCTACGGGGTTCCAACTGCTACTGGCGTTGTTTGTACCGATATATATTGTATCCTTTAATACTATATTACTTTATTTTGTTTTAATTTAGCGTTTTGCTTTATTTTGCGCCGTTTTGCGACCAGGTTCCGGCCACGTATTCGCGTTTGACGGTTTGTTTACTTTGAGATGGAGACTCCTCCTTCTCAAAGGCGCTGTCCTTGGGGTCATTTATTTGAGGCTTCCGACCCCCACCCTTACTGTCCTAGCTGTCGGTCTTGCTCTCTGGTGCAGCCGTGTGACATTTGCCGTGCCTGACAGCCGACTCCTGCCGGTGGTTCTCCCCGCCCGCGAGGGCGTGCAGGTAAGTCGGGTAGGAGGGGTAGGGGTGGGGCGAGGGCTAAGGCTAGGCCTAACACCAGCGGTATTTCGACCTCTGTTGAGTCTTCCCTGGGGTGTGTAGGTGGCCCT
>NW_018404893.1:287227-300514 GCF_002113885.1 Mizuhopecten yessoensis | reverse complement strand
CCCCCCTCCATCCGCCACCGAGCCGTTCGCGTAAGCGTTCGCGCTCCCGGCCAGCTTCTGCTGCCGGTTCTGTCAGGCAGAGACCGCGTGATGCTAGGGCTGCTGGTCGTGCTGCGTTGTCTCGAGCTCCTATTTTGGAATTCAAGTCTACCAGTAACTTCCGCTGTCCTGCGTCAACTCCTACCTTACAGCAGGTTCCAGGGTCTCTTGATCCTGCTACTGCTGTCTCTCAGGGACTATCGCTTGCCCCGATAGTTCCTTCTGGTAGGTCACGTTCTCTTTCCCCTCCTCGCACCCCTCCTCGGAGGGTGACGTTGATGGAGGTGGATTCGGCGGATGCCTCTCCTAGTGATGAGAGGGACGTTCCTCGGGGCTCTCCCGGTTGCTCCAATTTTACGGAGACTCGGGATGAGGATAGAGTCGGCGAGTTTTCTGACTCTGATTTGGAGTCGTTGGATTCGTCTGGGTTGGACTCGGAAGGCCCTTCCGATGTTTCCCAATCCCGGCCCCGAGATGCTGATCCGGTGCCTCCAGAGGTTTCGGCTTCGTTTCGCACTTTACGTGCAGAAGTAATGAAGCTTCTGGGGACGGGGTTTGCCAACGCCCTTCCTCGGATTCGGCCGTCCCGGAGCGCACTTCGCTCCTTCAGAGCATGTTGCCTCCCCTAGCATCTGCCTCCTCGGCCTCTGCTAGGTCTCTTGCGGGGGGACGAGGCGTGGCTTCGTCCCTCGCTCAGGTCAACGCTTTATAAAAGCAGAAGGTGAGCAAGGCGCACAAGCCTTTTTCCCTCTCGGCTTTACAGGTCGTGGTTGTTGATATCGCCGCAGATTTAGCTGCAGATACGTACCGCATCCACGACCCAGTATTGGCCCCTAATTCCGTTTAACTTGAGAGGGATCTAGATAAGTGGCCGGGACGCTGTGTTGACCAGGTTGTGATGGGGCCTAGGGAGCACTCTAAGTTGGAGCGTCTCCTTAGACTTGCTCTCCATGTTCTGTCCTACGCAGACTGGTTTACTTCTGCGTTGCTGGCTGCGAGCTGCAAGTCGGTGGAGCAGCTCCCCAACAAGGCTGGACTGATGGAGCGCCTCAGCCAGGCAATTTGCAAGGCACATCTTGATGCGATGGCCTTACTGTCGGGTGTCATGTCACACCTTGTTGTTGCCGGCCGGTTGTCGGTCCTTTCTGGACTGCCAGTCGGCGTTTCCTATCGGACTACGTCGGAAATCTTCCTTCCGCGGTAGGGGTTCCCATAGGGGTCGAGGCAGAGCCAAATTTTTCAGAGGTAGGAAGGGTTCCTGACTCTTCCTTGTCTTGCTAACTTCTTGTCCACTGTCTGTCGCCGCTCCCACGCCCTTGGGCGCGGGAGGCTCCGCCGATGTGGTTTGGGAATGGCTAGATCGGCCCCTTCCGGACTTGCCAGTAGGCGGTCGGCTGTACCATTTCGTTCCTCAGTGGAAAGAAATCACTTCAGACAGTTGGGCCCTAGGTGTTGTGTCCAAGGGTCTCTGCATCCCGCTCCTTCGGGATCCACCTCTGCCGCGAGAGCCTATCTTTTTCCCTTCTCCTTCCGATCCGGGAAAGTTGGAGTCTTTCAGGTCGGAGGTTCAGGCCATGATCGCGAAGGGCGCAATCGAGGAACTTTCACCGGACCGGTGGTATCCAGGGTTTTACTCCCGGGTCTTCCTCGTGAAGAAGAAGTCCGGTGCCTAGAGGCCTTTTATCGACCTCAGTACGTGCATGGATATGGTTTTTTTGGGGTTTTTTGAGGACATATCCGAAAAACTCCTGACATATCTTTTATAACTAGTCCACTTTGTTTACTTCCGGTACAACCTCGAAAACTCCGCCTGTCTGTTATGCCACCATTGTGTCCCGCCTTCTAGCGTGTAATGGATGAGCTCTGCGCTGGATGAGAAATAGACACAACGGAAAGAAAGTGGAATTTTTTGTTGGACTTAGTTATGTGCCCCAGTTATCATGGTATGTGTCCCATCGCCCCATTGCAGGTCAATACACCTATAATGGCTCAATCGACCTAATATATACAGCTGCTAAAAATGGATAGTTTCTAGGATTTTAAACTTGCATAAAAAATGTATATCTAGGACATTCAGGTGTAACCATAACATGATTGATTATTTTTCATCGAATGTAAAAAATTGCGACTTAATTTTGATCAATATTTCTTAACAAGAATACGTATGTAAATAAGCACTGAAAATAGTTTTCTTTTTTACACAAGTTTATGATAAAGTTATCCAAAATTGTGGTGCCTGGAAATGGTAATATTATGGTTTTTAAGCTCATTTTAAAAACAGCAAACTATATTTGTGATTTACCCTACCCCTTTTGGTACCTCCAGAAACCAACTTTCGGTCAAAGTTTTACCTTAGTTTTTCCGCATGTCATACAATAGGACATCTTTGAACAAGGAAAATAAGATGACACTCTCTNCCCCAAAAAAAAAAATCCACCCAAAACTACCCCAAAACACCTTCAAATCTATGTTATTGTAATTAATGATCTAAGACGAATGCTTAAGTCTTTTCTTTTTAAAAAAACCCGGAGTTATGCTACCAATTAAGGGGAAGTAACTCGTATTTATTGGTATATTGGAATACCGTAAGAAATTGTCCCGACGCAATGTACTTCATTGATTAGCATTGATGAACACGCATGTTTAGATGCACTTGACTGGTTTCGGGATTTAGGACTTCAATATCTGTCCAATGTAATTTGTATGTATAATACAATAATAAACGAAAGACGTTTTTACGTACATATTTTATTTCAGAAGTAAGGTAACACAGTACGTTTTAGAAAGATATAGTATATGTATAGTTTATAGATAAAAACAATTCACAGATAAACATATTTCACAATTACTGATTGTTCTAAATAAAACGAATACATAATTAAAAATATATAACTAAAACATTTGTTACGAAGTAAGATTAAAATTACCAAGAATTTTACTATATAAATAATGCAATTACATGTCTAGATTACCATGAGGTATGGTTCCGACACGCGGAAACTGAGACAAAAATATGCATAACTTTGATCTAATCATTATTTATAAATATACATAAATACTAAAAAGAACATATTATTTAAGATTAAAAAGATCAGTACAGATAAATAGTCGTACTTTGAAATGCAATTTTATGTCTAGATTACCATGAAGTATGGCTCCGACACGCGGAAACTGAGACAAAAAAAATATGCATTTTGACTATATGTGTTATCAACGAAGGGGTAGTGCACTACAATTTAAATCAAAATACGAAATATTGATGGGTTGCATGAAAGTGGCATTTTATCTTGTTTTCCCGGACTTGCACCGTCGACGATGGCCTGTTTTTTTTCCTGCAGCTCTGTTTTTGGTGGTGGACAATACCGTCTTCAGCAAAAATGATACTAGAAATGCTTTGTCTGTCTTTCAGAGATGTACCGCGCTTTTCAAGGAACCTTTTCAAGTTTTCTTTAATGTGTTTTGTACACAGCAAAAAGTTTCCATTTGGAAAACTGTCATGTTAAGCATTTGTCATTTCACGCTTTTCGTTACTCCCAATTGTGACAATACCAGTACCTAGTTGGGCTCGTACATGTGAGAAAAAAGAATGATGTGTTTTGAAATCCGCATCCAAATGAAGAAAAATGGGGCCTAACAAAATAGTATTTTCTTTTGTTGATGTGTGCACAACCCATTGGTTTTTGTACGTTATTGTAGTTACAAAACATTTCTCCAAGCTGAATGTTCTATCTACACCCAATACACTTGCACCTTCACCTAAACAATTGGCTTTAATATCCAATAATTGTTCCTCGGTATATAATATGATGTTTGGAAGTTTGTGCTTCCCTAGCTCAACTTTTTGAATGGAAGGGTTTGAGTGAATTTGAGAAATGACGGCCAAAACCTCATTTGCTATGTTGTTGTTAACTAACTTTGGACCCTTTTGGGTTTTTTTCTGGTCTCAATAAACTTTATCTCGAATTGGTCTTGCTGATTGAGGACCTAGCACACTGTTATCTTTGTCTCTGAGGTAACACACTTTAGTGGCTGGTTTATTTTGAGCTAGGGCAGCACAATCATCCAAAACATGAGGGTCTGTTTTGACATAATTATTGGTTGTTTTGGAATCGCCATGTGGCTGGGATTCCCCTGTTACTCTTTACCCTGAATACTCTACCAATGCCATGGTTGTCAGATGTTGTAAATCGGGCGGTGCACGTGTAATGGTTGTTACCATTTTCTTATATTTGGTGTCATCCTTAAGACTAGTGCAATACCTATGCATATCTTTCTGGCTGTGGAGTAAAAGGTTCAAAAACTGTTTTTCCCTTAACCTGTCTTTTTACATGAAACTTTTCATCTTTTCTAAAGATTGTTGATAGCTTATTTTCTGTAGTTATAGCGTAATTGGAATTGGCGGTTGATCCGCTTTTAGAACACCATGCTCTCCTGTCATTGGGAAAGTTTGATCTACCCTTTCCAGTGTTTCTTGAGATACCAATGACAACATACACATTGTCTGTTGGACCTGACGGTATTGTCTTTGCTGTTGTAGTACTATCCGTAAATACATCCATTATGTGTTCATTTGTCATAAATTTCCCTGATATTGGTGCCTTCTTTAATACACTGGTCCTATCACTAACAATGTCGGGATGTTCCAACTGAGACTGAAAACTTGAATCGCCGGCTGTTTCTAACACATGTCTAGATTCAAATGAGTCTGAAAATGAACTATCTGACAATATTTTTTAGGAAGAATGAATGTTTTGTTTGGACGCTTGTTTTATTTTGTTTGAATGTGGTTTGGTGTGTGTCATAATTATCTGAATCACATGACGATAACAACTGAAATTTGTTTATAGACTCGAAAGAGTCAGAAAATGAAGCTGTTGTTCTTTTTTTCTTTCTGGGTTGGTCGAACGTTTCAGATTGACGTTTTGATGATTTTGTTTTGAGATTTGGGGACTGGTCTGGAGTTGATGTGACTTTTTTGTCGATTCCACAATTATTCAATCATCAGATTGATAAGACATACTCGAATATCCATTTCCTTCGCCAGCACAACTCATACAAGCTTCCTCGCCAGATAGCAAAGCGTAACTACTACGCCGAGGATGGTTCAAAACAGATTCTCTAATGGTTATCATTTCTAGACACGTTCTGTTTCGAAATTGGGGTGATAGAGTTTCATTTCAAACAAGTGAAAGGGACACAGCGTTAGAAAAGCAATCGCCATCAGTAGATGTTTTTGCTGGTTTCCATGAGGGTTCAGTAGTGAACTTGGATTCTATCATATTTGCGACAGAGTCTACTGAAAGGCTACTGAGAATGTTGGGGGTAATAGGCAAACGGTTATGCGTGCAAAATAAGCGTTCCCTCTCTGCTACGTATTCCAGTTCCTAGTGTGTGTATGTGTGTACATATGTATGTTTGTATGATATGTATGTGTGTATGCTATGTATGTATGTATGCTATGTATGCTATGCTATGTATGTATGTATGTATGTATGTATGCGTACATGTATGTCCGTATGTATGTATGTATGCTATAAATATGGGTGTGTGTTTGTGTATATTTATATTACTATGTAAAATATATGTTTGTTTCTGTCTGTGTGTACATGTGTATGTATGTATGCTATATATGTATGTATGTATATGTGTATGTATGTATATATGTATGCATGTATGCAGGTATGTACGTATGTATGTATGCTTTGTATATGTGTGTGTGTTTGTGTATATTTATATTACTATGTAAAATATAAATGTATGTTTCTGCCTGAAAAATGAAAACAAAAATTTAAAAACATATCTGCAACTATGGTCGAAGATCATCACTGGAAATCAGGTCAGTGTAGGTTAATGTCGCTCCGCTAGATAACATTGGTTACGTGATGTATTGGCCAACGTATCGAACTTATAAATCCGGATACTTTGACATGCTGGAGAGTAGCGAATTAATTATAACATGTATATTCCATTAACAGGAGAGGCTGGTATTTTACATCTGAGGAAAGGATAGTTAACGGTTGTGAAATTAATGACGTCACGTTGTCAGTGTTTGGTAATAGGTGGCCAGATAACCATTATACTTCAGATTCGAGCCAAAGTATAAAGCTGACGAAGGGAAGTTTGTGGTGTCTTCCATTTCAATTTCAGGGGGTCAAATGAGATACAAGCAAGTAGTTCTTATTTTTATAGCTATAGAAGGTAGGCGATTCCTTGTGTTCTGACAATCAATGGAAGCAGTTGTCATTTCTCGGTGGAAAAAAAAGTAAGTATTCAACTGTTAGAAATATGCATTTGATTCGTCATTGACGAACATCTTTTAGATCTTAATAAGTTACAGAGTTTTATATATGATACAATTTACATTCTAGTTGAAACCACCTTTTTAACTATCGTCCACATTTGCAGCAATATCCTCAACGGGGGGAGGCACATACACTTTGTATGCAATAGTGGCAAATATGACACCCAATAGTTTCAGCGTTGCAAACCAAACCATGAGACGAATGCCTAGATCGAACTTCCGATACGTCCAACATGATCCGATTTGTCCACAGCTGTCCTGCCACACTGAGCATGCGCTGTCTATTATTGCTCCTAGCAGTATTGGTCCTGGCGTTGTCCCTGACGAAGATTATATCAAACTATTTAAATGTTACACTGTATGCCGAAATTAAGGTACTCATCTGTTTGTTGATTGGTGATTCATTTAATATCAAATGCTCGTAATGTAATCAAAACACGGCATTTAGTTAATGAACAAATCATCGGTGGCTTTTCAACAGATTTTGGTAGATGAAAATTTTGCCACGTCTCTCCTTATTAGGATTTTTTTAAATGGCTTAACAATACTAGTATCCAAACAGCATGATAATTGAAACGATCTTATTTGCTTTTTGATTTGCTTCAAAAACCCACCCAGTGTGTTTTAAGTTTACCAGGGATATCAGTTGTTCGTGTAGATATAGAACTGGTCTATTTTAAGACATGATTTATAGCCAATAAAAAACGTTCAAAACCGGAAGTGGCATATTAATTAATCGCAACATCATTAATAGTATTAAAGGTGTAAGTTATTCGACTATACGTGTTACTTTTACATGATCATAGCCTCAACCGAAGCCCAAAATAATTTGTTTATTTGTGTTTTGTTCATGTTTTAGTACTTTTTTTTTTCATTTCAATTTCACTTGTGGTATTGATAAAATGTTTTAAATTATTAAACACTTATGTTAAACCATTATGGTAGATTTCTATTAAATAGTGATATTTTACCAAAAATATACTGTGATGAGCCCATGTTAAAAAAAACATGTAACCTTTTCTCAGCCCGACATTCTGACACCGGTCGAGTTAGTATTCGTCCAGAATTGGTATATCAAGATGTGATATAATTAAAAAAAAAAACATGTCATATTCCGTAGAATTAAATCTATTCCATTTTCATTTTCATGTGTATGAGAGTGTGGTGCAATAAATGGCCTATACTTGTAATTAATGGTATACGTTTATGGTAATGGGTCTGGGTAGGGTTAGAATATCTAAGTGTTTGTCAAGTAGTCAGGATGTAAGAAAGAGATTATGATAACGGGTGACGCTAGTTAGGTCTGATACGAGCTTAATGAACATTTTCATGGAACAAGGCTAGCTTTACTACTTAACACATAATAAACTTACCTAACAGTCTTACTACCAACAACTCAACCCCGATGGCGAGTGATCTCTGATGTGGTTGAACACACCTGCAGAAAAATATGATCAAGTCAATTATTGCGCATACGTTTCATGCACATTGACATTTACGGTGTTTTGATAACGTACAGGAATACAAATAGACAAATATGTAAGCTTTTCTGCAAAGCATTGATAGAAAACCAGTTGTCAATGATCGTGTTTTAGAAGGTCATAGCTCGTTACAAAATGGAAATAAAGTCTTTTCATATCAAGAATATAAATATTAACGTTATTGTGCGCGTTTGGCACTAATTATGCTGTGACTACATTCTGTATATTGCTAGCAAAAAACATTTGTTTCTGAAGTATGTGTGCATTAGGAAAATTGTATTGCGTTGATAAATTTACAGTGAAGAGTATATGCAGTACTATACACTCACGTCTGTCAAGTAATTGAAGCCCTTTCAAATTTGTATATCATGATATGATGTCCTTGCTGATTTTTTGTGAAGTTGACAAAGTTTACAAATCGAGTCATTAAAAGGAAAGAAAAATATTATTCTAACGATATATCGATTAAACGAGGGCAAAGTTTATAAACAAACAAAAACAAATAACATGAACATCATTAAAAAAATCCAGAACGGAAAACGTCTTTTGCTACGTCAACGACACCCGATATTAGAATACAGGTAAAATCCGAATAACGTAGCGTCTTCAAAGAAACAATTCTGCGGAATATGGAATGATAATGTGCTTGTACAACATTCTATAGAATTAATTTTATAATCTTCACTCTCTTCCCTTTTGATTTAGAATTGATTGCTGACTTATGTGTATATTATTCTAGCTTTTATTTGCCTATATATTTATCACAGATGTTCACAGTGCAATTTTAGACGAAAAATGTAAGAAACGATTCTGTGTTCTTTTTCCTGTCGTAAAAACTGATAACATGTTCAATACTGATTCAGTCTAGTATTTGGCGTAGCCAACACTGAATCATCTTAACTATCTTAACTATCTTAACTTATATGTAACATTTTCTGGTATAAACCCTGGCAAACCTGAACATGCTGATGAAGGCTATGCACGGCTTTGTCAAGACTCGTCTGAAAGCAGCATAACTTCTAGATCCGAACTTAATTCATAAAAGAATAACTCTGGTCCAACCGTTTGGATCGCGATAAACGAAAGTGGTCCCGTAAGATATAAAGGTATTCGGATAACGAAAAGGAGTGAATGAAATGTGCTGATATGTCTCACCTGAATGTTGCCGTAGTACTTGCCGGCATGGTCATGAAAGTGAACAGCATGTTGAGGAATAACAGAACACAGAATACGTAGAACCACGGACACTGGTCCATATGGGAGCATCCTATCGCGTCACTCCGTAACTCCTCCTCCGACGATAGGGTATACGTACTCACTCCCTCCAATATACAGCTACAGTTAAGGTATTCCTGATGGTTAAAATAAAACCCTTAATAGATACCGACTAATTACATGTTCCAGCATTTCTCGAATTGAAGTATACTCTAATGGAATGGTTAGAAAATACCCTATATGAACAATGTACTCCGAGCAAATAACATTTATATTGACCTCTTTTTATATGCCAATGCCGTGAAGTGTGTTATCAACGTCTGAACTGGAACACGGCGGTCGTTTAGATATGGATTTCTATCTATTAACGATGATTTCAAGTATTTTGATTATCATTTTTTCAAATATCAAATGGCCAGATAAAGTATAGGAATGCAATACATAAGGCATCTCTCATGCTGTATTTATAACATTCAAAGACACAACTCAATGGCTTGTAAGCTGCACTAGTCATAAAAAAAATTATTTGCGATTTCTTTCTGAAACTATTTCTTTGCTTTTTAATGTTTCTTTAATTAAATTTTGAACGAACTGTATATGATAATAAAGCATATTTTCTAGAATAAGGTTGTCAAATGGCGAAATCAACCAAAGAACAAGGCACTGTATACTTAGATAGACATTTCAAAAGCAACGGATGCCTCAAATAAACCATGTCATTATGATATTAACATGGTTTAATTTTGAGGCACCCGTTGCTAATTGAAATGTATATAAAAGCCTTTTTCGTCGCCATTACAAATTTATCATCACTCATGATGCAAATATCTTCAATGTAAATAACGCGGGAATACTGATTGGCTAACGCACCTTGACGTCACTATTGACGTTGACGGCCGTACATCCGGCGTGACAGGGCGTGAAATAGACAGTATGGTTACCGTCACAGACCGGCTCGTACCTGGCCGTGGTACAGTGACAGTCCCGGTTAAAGTCAGCCGACAGTCCAGTGAGAGAGCTACAATCGAACAGAGAAAAGTATATATAGAATACATTTATGCAGGACAAATAGTGTTATTATGGCCATCGGTTCATTTTATCATATGTGATAAGTGATAGATATTCTCTGAGCTATTACATGGCATCACATTTTACTTTCTCTTTATTAAATCTTTAGGAAGGAGAGTATGTTCACTGTAGTTTCCAGTAACTCCGGCTAACGGCTGACTTGGACAGCTCGCGAGAAATGATGGAGCAATCAACATGCATATAAACATACATATACCACAATACCGGATGATTCCTTGGAATTTCCAGTCGAATCTCTTCACGAGATATCCGCCAAGTAACATCCCTCCCCCAGATCCGGGAATGGTAATTAGACCTGTTCAGTCAACAATAACATCGATTGAGAAAAAAACATAGACAGCTGCTACTGACCAGATTTACTAAGGCAATGACGTTAATTATTGAATATTGATGTAAAATAAACATTACAGTTTGCTATTACGTCATTGCTGTCCTTAATATGCGATATTTAACAATGGACGTTTAAGAAACATTTTGCCAACAGGAAGTATTTGGAGAAAAAACATATAATATTGTATTATGACACATCTCTTTGCAGTTACCATTTAAATATGTTAAGGTGCTGTAATGATGTGACAGACATATTTTACAATATTGTGGTGGACAGAGAGAGTCCATTACCCATTATAAGACCAGCTTTGGTAAGGTCGACATGGTAGAACTCCTGCAACAATTTGGATCCAAAGGTCGCTAGACCACCGACCATAAGGGCCTCGGCTGTGGCGGACAGACAAGTGAAAAGGAAAGCAGGATTCTTTATCTGAAAATGTTGAAATAGTTCACTTTGTTTAACAAAACATCATTTTGGTTTAAAGTACAAGTTCACTCTCTAAGAAGAAAATGCTTTTGAAATGTACATGTATAGCGTTTCTAAACATACAAATCAAAACTTATATTTGTGTCTAAGATTGTTTGGTATTGACTCCATTCAGAATTGATATTCCGACATTGAATCAATTAACTTCGAAATAAAAAATAAAACAAGCATTACATACGTAGTCTGATTTGTGTCATCTAGTTGTTTTGTCTTTTTGCCCCTAAAAGCGCAAAAAGACGAGACTTGGAAGTGTGTGTTTTCGGGAAGATAAGACGTCACCGTTTCCTCCAAAACACACACGCCATTTAAGAGTTTTAAAGTTTTTCGCAGTCATAGAGCGACTTTTTGTATACTTCATGAGGTTGACGTCAGCCTCGTGCCGAAACATGTACTATTGGTTGGCTGGTTATTTGAAGGGGGAAATGGCTGCGCTTCTGCCCAGTCACGCCGAAGGTCTCTGCATGTGATTGACGTCAACTTCATGAATACATCACTACGAAAAAAAAAACAAAAAAAAATTGTGGTTTGTCAGAATCGAAATGATGACACAGATATGCTTGTTGTTGTTCCAATGGATTCTGTTGTATTCAAGAATTTCCACAGATTATTTAAAAGTACGGCAATATAAAAAATTATATATAACAAACAGGGTTCTACCCAGGATTTAAGGTGATATGATTTTCATTTTCCAGAGGTGAAAGCCGCGGTTTATATATAGATGGGGCGCATGCGAAGCTATGGCGATTTGCTATGCCTATTTCCCCAAAGCTATGATCCGCTATAGTGCGCGCTTCCAACCGTGCACTGTTATGACGCGTCCTCGGGTATTTCTATACAGGTAAATCTATCGGAATCCCGTGTCTAAGAATAGATTATTGTAAACAGACGAATGCAAGGCCATGGCTACTAATACATGCATTTCACGATAAAGAATCAACAAAATGCGTATTTCGCGTTATGCTGTATAAAACACAAGATCGTAAAATCATTACTAACAAGTTTGAAATGATTTAGTTTTCATTACTTCTGCCTACGTCACGCCGTTACATGTTTTCTAAAAAACACACATCTTGATTTTGTTCTTCCTTTACCTTGGTATGATAAAATTACATATAATTTTCGAACAGCATGTCTTACACGTGTATTGCGCTCCTAACTTTGTGCTGCAGTCTTCCTGCATTTAAAACAAATGAGACTGGCCTCGACGATGAATTTTCCCGCATGTTCGGTAATATCTTTGTGATAATAACACTTCATTTTTTTTGCTTTGCCTTTGTTTTTATTCCGACGCAACAATCCCATATACTTTGTATTTCGGCATCGTTTGTTTGCGTTAAGATAATGAATAAAAATACTAGTGCCAATTGGAGGGAAATCAATTCATAAATATTTAAAATGATGTCTCAACTACAAAGCGTAGCTGTACTGTACACACATACAGGGATTTGTTGACATGATTCCATAGAATATAAATCGATAGGTATGTTATTAAAATATCAATAAAATGTTCTATCGATTTGAAAAAAAATATATCACTTAATGAAGGAAAATGATCACATACCTAAATATTAAAAAAATAAATAAAAAAAAGGGTATCGGAATGTGAATCCGAACCTACAATGTTCACATTTTCTGGTCACAAGCTAACTGCGTTACACATTAGGCTACATCGGACAAAGACAAAAATGGAACTACAAACTGCTTTAAACCAAGAAACATCTGTCGCAGTTTTAAAAACTTGATCAACCCAGTTTTTCATGATTTTGAGCACTTTCCCATAGGAGGACCACTTTTCCGTCATACGATTTGTTTTTGCATATTACATCACGGAATCAAAAAGTTTATTCAAAAGATGGTCCTCGGATGGGAAAGTATTGAAAGTATTATTTTAAGTCTGTGAAACCCCGTCACTTTCATAGATATAGTGAATATGGCTTTATTTACAGTATTATATTAACAATACCGAATATCTCAACAGTTCAAAAATGCATATTCAATTGGTTTTATTTATATTCCATGCAATTTTGCTACTAAAGATTATTAACTCATCAATATTTTTTTCCGTTTTTCAATAATGCCAACTTAGGGAAATACGGGCAGTTTTCCGCCATAGCTCTTTGACAAGTATGTATGGAGCTTGCATTACCTGCAGGAAAACAAGCATTTCTCAAATACTCTGCTGCCAGTAGTCAGTATACAATACCTACTATGAATTTATCCTTCAAAAAACCAATCTTTTGTATGAGTTACACATTCTGACTAAAATGGAGAGCAAATTATTTAAGAAAATTTGATTATAAACAAAACAAGAGGTCCATGGGCCTTAACGGTCACCTCATATATTG
>NW_018404893.1:273933-278099 GCF_002113885.1 Mizuhopecten yessoensis | reverse complement strand
TTGGCCCCGCCCCTTAGGCCCCTGGGGGCTTGGGACTAAACCGGCAATGGTTTTTGTTGACCTTTGTCTATGGAAGGTTCCTGCAAAATTTCATTGAAATTGGTTCAGTGGTTTTGGAGAAGAAGTCGAAAATGTAAATTGTTTACGGACGACGACGGACAAAAGGCGATCGCAATAGGTCACTTGAGACTTTGTCTCAGGTGACCTAAAAACATCAAATATCAATTAAATTTTGTTTTAATTACTCCAAAATAATATATTACATTACATTCAAAAGACAGACGCACTATCACACTCACTCTCACTAGAATCTATTTTTGACACCCTTTGATGAATGCAGAACCTACATACATACAATAAATAGTTTAAAACTTAACATTTCACAAAAAACATGAACAGCATTCTCCACATTGAGCACACCATAAACCACACTTCCCTAAGCAACTATAACTATTCTCTGATTACTCCACGCCAGTTTATAAACAAAGCACTAAACACTGTCACTTCAAAAGCACACTTTGGTACATTCCTTCCTAACAGTTTTTCATTAAGTTTTTGTTCTTTTTTTTCGACTAAACTAACACTAATGTCTCGTAGGCGAGGAAATCCTCCTGGTCTTATGGCTGGCCCTACTGTCAACACAGCTTCTGAGGTCAAACTCTGTGTTTGAGGCACCTTCCATAGAAATGATAAGCAGGGGACTGATTATCTTGTTACACAGTCGGTTTCTTTGTCCTGTTTTGATTCGTTTTAAGGTACAAAAGCCCCTCTCCCGTCAGCTGTTGAGGTAGGAATCAGAAGGCCAGCAGCAGCAGCTATCTTGCTGCTTTTTTACAGCCGGAAGCGGGAAGACTTCCGGCTGTAGGGAGATCTTGCTCATCACCTTGTTTGTTGGTTCCTCAGCAAATTCTGTTGGCAACTTTTCTCCATTCTTCAAGTCCAGATGCAGTGGCAAGGCCAAAATGCTCAGTCACCAACTCTACGTCCTCCCTCCCATGATGTGCAGCCTCATCAGCCTCATCAGGCACCTTGCTAAGGTCAAACACACTGAAAGCTTCAAGCAAAGGCATATCAGGAAACCGCTTGTCCAAGTTTTGCACAACACTGTCAATATACTTGTCGTAAATGTCCTTCTTGAAGGATTCCTTCATTTCCTGGGTGGGCACAGAAAATTTAAGAGGTTTGGCGGCCATGAATGTAACAGTGTTATCCAGTTCCTGGAAGTGCTGACCGGGGTTGTCCTTGAGGGATTCCACAGCACGAATCGTCCCAGCAACCCAGGGTCTCACCAAGGAGTAATGCAGTAACTGCGACAAGATTGGGAGAACATATGACAGCATATCCAGAGTGGCAATAAACTTGTAGTTCTGAATAAAAACAGAAAGATCCATGGCCTGCACATCCGAGCGTTCCTCTGCCTCTCGCTCCAAGCTGACAATGACAGATTCCAGGCACTTCCTCACCGACTGGATTGCAGCATATCGTGGCTCAGCCAACGCACATCCTTGGCTTGTGTTATATTGATGCGTGGATCGTTGAGGACAGACTGAATGGCTTGTATATAGAGCAGATGTTCTCACTGTGCTGTAGTGATAGAATCGGTATAATTGTTCAATGTTGGCCTTGAACTTCTTGATGTATGTAATTCCGTTTGCTGCCTGGGAACTTGCAAGAGACAACCGATGGGCCACACAGTGGTTGCTCAGAAGGTGGGTGACCTGTACATTCCTTTAGATCCTGGGGAGAACCCTGTCAAAGTTTTATACAGATAGTACAAATATATATTTTTAGAGGAGTACACCGTTGGTGCGAGGCGAATCTATTTTCTAACAATTCATACTTCAATTTCTACCTAAGATAGCTTTAATAGGTGTCCACGTAGGCCGCTGGGTATAGCAAGTGTCATAAAATATTACGTAAATCTGAACGATAGATAGCTTAAAGCGTATACATCAATGATATATATATTCCTATTCAAAGTTACCTGTGCAGGTATCTATATCAAATGAAGTCGTCTCAAATAATTATAACAGTATACGGAATTTATCTCAGTTTTGTTTTCGTTATCTTATAAATTAGTTATGCCGTGTCCTAGCTTTTTTGTGAAAACGACGCTTAATGTGTAACTGGTTATAGGTAAATCTTGTACGCCGGTCCCGGACTAAAACTCCAGGAATATAAAGATATCTTCATATCTCATTAACGCGATCGTTTATAAAACAAAAAAAATATACAACAATTTTTAACCTTATTTTCTAAATGTGACAATTACAAAAGTGTTTTTAATCGTCTGATAATTTAGAAATCGATGTCAAGGGGGAAAACTTGTATGTCGCTGTCAACCGTGAACATTACCAATTTATACAAATTATCCGAAATATAGAGGCTAATGGCATATTCATTTCGGCTCCACAAAACAAAAATGCATGATTGTTTGTAATTATATCAGTTTTAGTGGGGAAAAAACCCGACCTTTTTCACATGAAATATCGACTTCATTATGATCACGGACGAAGATCGCGGGTGTTCTGTTTACTCCCGTATCCGTGCTAAGGGAGATCACTCTGTCAAGCTATCCCGTTATCAAGTAAACTGGAATCACACTGTCTGTCTGTCTATCTGCAGCTGTCGTCCACAGTAACTTGTCCGGAAAACACCTCCTTAACTAACAGTTGGATTTTATTGAAACTTTGCTTGAATGATCGGTATCCTATTTAGCTATGAAAGGAAAGGGTGGGAAATGTGAAATAAAGGATCACATCACTTGGAAAACATGTAACGTATATGTTCACTTTGGCCACGTTTCTGTTTTGGTGCATTATTTTCGCAAATATATGTGAACAAGATACAAGATACAAGAAGCTTTATTCAACGTCGAATAGAGTGAACAATTTAACATAAGCTCTCAGGAGCTTGTATTCCGACAATCATGATAAATATAAATGACAGTAAATATGATACAAGATAAAAAAAAAAAAAAAAAAAAAAAAAAAAAAAAAAAAAAAANAAATAAAACAAAAATCACATGTGCATATATAATTATAGTTCATGATGTGGTGCGTCAAGTTTCCAAGGGTTGGAGAGCACCCTACCAGCGAGGTCTGCTTAATGCGCACATCATAGTAGTTTAAGAGAGATATAAATATAAATTTCTAGATCTGGTATACTGGTAAGATTGTGGTAAGATTTGAAAGCAATACAATTCATGAAAATATTGAAAAAGTCAAAAAGTAGCACATAATTTATCACAGATTTCAGGTTTATTTTTTCAATATATACATGACAGGAGAGAACCACCAGACAGGGTAGAAAAGTTAGCAAGGTGTGTTACATTACACACATGGAGCACTTACACAGTTGAGGCCGTCCCACACATGCAGCTGTCTGTGGAGATCCTTATAGTTATCACCCTTTTATAGGTCGTTAGAAAGACAGTTCCAAATGCAGACAGCCCCATACCGAAATGAGTTTTTACGGTACATGGTAGTTCTAACCCTAGGTCATCTACAGTCTCCTCTTGCCTTAAATTATAATTGGATACTTTTTTAATTATCAATTCCTGTATATACCCAGGAGACATATATTGTTAACAATTTGAACATTTCAGATAGGTTCATATATTTGATCACAAGTGATAATTACATCGATTTAAAGTCTGTTTTAGTGATAATGTTAAGTAGCATGAGTGTAACACTTTACCAATATAATGTGTAATGTATCTGTTTGAAAATGGTAACGTATATGTTTAAGGACTGAAATGAGTAACCTATACGAAGACGCTGGATCTTTTTTAATACCTATATGGACATGGCAAAAGTGAATTGTGTCTACATATAACTGAAATACTGATGGCTTTTATCGCATTTTTTTTTTAAATTCCCACTCATATCAAAGTATGACGAAAACTAAGGCGGAAATACAAAAAGCTTATCGAGAGCGCAAAAAGCTAAAAACTCGAAGAAAAATGTTGGGTTCATATACTTCTGAAAACCCCCCAGTGAAGAATCTAAAAAAATATAGAAAAAAAAAATACTCAACTTTCTGAAGTTGATTACGAAATCGTCATTTTTGAGTTGGGGAAAAAAGTGACCTGTACGTATTACATATAATAAGTATTTAGAAAGAGTCTTCCTGACGACATAGCTTGACGGAGTAATCTCCCCTTG
>NW_018404893.1:272696-272946 GCF_002113885.1 Mizuhopecten yessoensis | reverse complement strand
TATCATGAACGAAAGAAATTGAATGTTGAATTTCATAAGTTCCTCAAGATCTGTATTTAGTAATGAGATTAGTTTCACCAGGTAGCAATTAACACTGTCAATGTTGGTAGGTATCCCCTCAAGAACTAGCTACATAGCAATCTGGTAACACTAATGGTCCCAAGCACGGGTAGGTCATGATGCAGGTCATAGTCTAAAACCATACTTGTATTTAGAGGACATTTTATGAAACGGGAGCAAAATGTAATTC
>NW_018404893.1:228157-262746 GCF_002113885.1 Mizuhopecten yessoensis | reverse complement strand
GTTTGCTTCACATGCCGTTGTTTGTTTCATATGCTATTCTATTAGGCTCTAATACTGTGGGATAGCTTCATGCATACTGGTCCTATTTTAACATGCATTGGGTTAGTTTAACAAAATNATCTTGTGTCATGTCCCAAGACGACTTCAGGACTCCCGAAACGACCTGTTACCAAAACGACTAGCATTCAAATGACCACACCATCTTCTCATGTTTCAGTCTACATGACCAGATGACCGTTGACACTAGTCAATGTCGATGTACAGTACCTAAACCACTTTCGTTTATGGCGTTCTGAATGTTTCTCGTTTTACCAGAGTTGCTCGCCAGTGAAATAGCGACTGGCATTGCAATTTTAAGTTGCCTTCTGCAGGTTGGACACAACTCCTCGTAGTCTTTTAAGCTGGAGTTTCCTCTGGCCCTAACACCAGACTTTGGACATTTTGACCAGACATCTATCCGTCAAAATGTCCAAGTCTGGTATCAGGGACAGTGGAAACTCGGACTAAAGGTACTAGCCTCGTCTGTCAATACACCCATAATATATATGTATGGGTATTATATTGACAGACGAGGCCAGTATATGTACCTGTGGAGGTTCCGGGTTGTTTCGCCCGTTATCCCGTTCGCCCTAGGTTGTTTAGCCCTGAAACAAAAGTTTTAGGGCGAAACATCGTTTGGTATTTTCTTTCAATTTTAGTAGTTTTAAGTCACAAATTGAGTCTTCTTAGTCTTCCATATCATTAAAATCAATTTCATAAAAAAAATATGTGCGTGTGTGACAAACGGCAGCTGTGAAAAGCTGACTCCGCTCTCACATACTCTACATGAAATATACCTAACACCAATGTAGAGAGTCATCAATAAGTTAAGTTGATATATTTAAATATTAATTATCATATTAGCGTAACACTGTTTTAATTCTTTTATTTAGGGCAAAACAACCCTTAGTGCAAACAGGATTTAGGGCGAATAGCCCAAGGGGTAACAGTTGCTGTTTTAGGTACAACTGAAACACTTTTAATGCCAAGATGGTATAATAAACACACAGAAAGCTCTTTTAAACATTAAGATCAAAAAGGGAATCAGTATTTCAACACAATCTAATAAATAATATAATGAAGATCCATTTGTTCACATGTTTTAAAGTATTTCAGCCAGGGTCTTCACTTGTCAGTTTTTGAAATTTATTCTGGGCTGCATTTTGGTTATTGTGATCAAGAACAATGTAAACAATTGCCACAGAAGAAACTATATCCAAGTCAATTTCAACTGAAAAGTGACATTTTCTCACAAGATTTTTTGTGCTCAATACATTGTAATAGTTGTACAGCTATGTTGTATAACATAGGTACTTTGGATAAGAGTACAAATATAGGTTATTATTTTTCGGTATATTTATTACTCAAGGTTGGGTGTATGCACAAAAATTTTGTGTTCAAATGTCTCCTTTCAACTTAAATCAACAATATGTTCAATGTACTATTTCAACAATGGTTATTATTTACATTTTTCTTGATTCTTGATTACCAAACTTCTTTCATCAATCTATATTTTGAAGAAAATTGGTGAGCCTATATAAACATAGCTATGACAAACAAAAAAATCGCTGATGTAATGTTTTTGTTATCTAAATATTTCTACAGCTTGTTCCTTTATGAATTGGGAAAATAAAGCAGTATTTGGGAATATATTCCTCAGTTTTGGTCATTTTGGGAAAATAAGGGACATTTTAGCCAGAGGAAACAGCCTGTATTCTGCAATAAAACTGAGCAAAAACAATCACTGTGATGTGAGCACAGATCTAGATGATATACCTTAATGTCAGATGAACAATGTCAATAGCCTTTTCATGTTTGTTTTTGCATTCTTTCCAGTCAAGCGTTCCAGAAAGGGTGAACCTAAAGTACCATTGGACGAGAATTCTCCTGTCATCCAGGCATTTAGACTGTACCAGTCAGAGCTGGATACAAGGCACGACAAACATGAACGCCTTGTCAAGATCAGCAGAGACATCACCATAGACAGCAAGAGGACGATCTTCCTACTCCAGAGAGTGGCAGGGTAAAGTATACAGTTTTGTCCTTTCTCAAGACATTTTTAGAACAGTCGTACGCATGGAATATTCAGAGAAAGTGTTTTTCTCCTGCCCACACAACTCCCAACAACCCAGGTGGAGTATAAAATGTTCTGGATGGATGTTGCGGTATCTGTGCTGTTGCCTTCAAGTGAGGTGGCACTATAAATGATACCATTGGAAGCACGGTCCCGCTACAAACAGAACACAATACATCTCCAGCACACAGGCAGGCATACACACATAAGGAGATATTAGCCAGGTGGCATAGGACTAGTATTTAGCGCCTGATAAGGCAGCTCCTGCGAATTTCTCAAAAATTGTATTGACTAATGTATATATGCTAATTGTATTGACTGTACAAATTGTATATCTATGTACTGTAAAGCGCTTTAGAGTGGCTTAGGTACGCTAGATAGGGCGCTATATCAAATGTTGTATATTATTATTATTTTATTATTTAAGCATTTGACAGTTTATCATTACCAAGGAATTGAGGTGCTACAAAGATGCAATTGTTGAGATGGTGCTATTTTAAAGCCAACTGTATAGAACAGAGCAGACATTGGTTTTTTCGTTGTTAATATTTCGATATAGAACTTGCATGTCATCCAACTGGAAAAAGTAAAACTGTTATTGATGTATGTAATTCCATTCTTATCTATATAGATCACTTCATATATGATATAATAATTATTGTGCGTTTTAATTTTGATGAGTGACAACAGTTGTTTGTTGTTGAGTGTTTTGTTGTTGAGTGTTCTTACAAGTATATATGTACCTTGTATGTAATTTGCATTCTATTGTGGTACAAATATTTCAAAATACATGGAATCCCAAATGCATGTTCATGCATATTGAATTTGCTTGCAGAAATAACTGATCATAACGATGATTTATACCTCAGGTCAGACTCTGAATCCCAAGTGTTGGATGAGGCTGCAGAAAAACTCGAGCAGATACAGAAAACCAAGTTTGTCTTGATAGCCGAAGAATTACAGCATGAAGACCCATACAGATTCATTCGGGCATACTCCCCAGGTAGGAGATGAGACAGGAAGATTGGTAGTCTGAGTGTGATCTAACAGTATAGTTTATTGACAGCTAGTATACTGTAAATGTTCACGGCCTTGTTCAGTCTGATACTACTTTACTAGTTGTTTAAAAAGTGTTCATGAATCAAGATGTATTGTATACAATCTACCAGTATAATATAAAATCTTAATTTATTTTACCACCATTATGAAACAAGCTATTACAGGTTATATAAATCACCCTTATTGGCCTGGATGTTAGCAGGGAGGGGGGTAGGGGGTGTTAATATGGGAGAAAACCCACATGGAAGGCAGGTGACCCCATACCCCAGCCGCCTTGGTGAAAGGCGGGTGTGTTATCCACTACGCCTACCGAAAACCCAATAGTTTAATCAACTAGTAGAACCTACCAGTGTTTGTGCAGTATTAGAATTACCTATTTTTCTCAAGTCTGTTGACATGTTTGTCTCATTTGTGAATAAAAAAGTCAAAAGACTTAATCCCTGTACATTTAGTTGGTACACAACCTACTGTTCTACATTATTAACAGCATTTATATTTTGATACCAAGTTGATTTTGACTTGTAAGCATTGTTAAATAGTGAATTTCTTCATATTGACAGGTCTACAGGAATATATTGAAGCAGTTTCATTTTTCAACTACATAAAGAGCAAGAAGTTGGTATCCTTAAAGGCAATTCAGCAGGATCTGATTTTTCCTAAAAATAGTGACAAAGGACAACCTTGTGATCCAGAGAACCAAGCAGAAAAGGTCCAATCACAGGAGTCTAACAGCACTACTAGCCAATCAGAACAAACAGGTACAATTGAAGTCCATGTTCCACCGATAGAATACATGCTCGGTGTGGCTGATCTCACTGGGGAGCTGATGCGATTGGCCATCAATAGTGTCGGAGCGGGAAATCTTGACATTCCATTTGAAGTGTGTGATTTCTTGAGAAAAATGCAGTCAGGATTTCAATCATTCAGTTATGTTTCCAGGGATGTGAAAAGGAAACTTCAAACACTGAATCAAAGTCTGCGGAAGGTAGAGACAGCGTGCTATACCCTAAAGGTGCGTGGGTCGGAGATCCCTAAACATATGCTGGTGGATGTCCTGAGCTCGCCCTTCAGCGACATTCACATGTACACTGATGACCAGTCAATGGATGAATAGTCTCCATGGATGTTTAGTACAAATGTGATCTGTCTTGAAGTATTGTTTATTCTGGAATAAAATGTTGAACTTTTCCCTAGAAGAACAGAAATGCTTCTTGTAGTCATTCCACTTAAACCCTGTCTTAATATATAGGTCACTTAAGGGAGTTTTCAGTTTTAGTAGGCACCAACTTAGGTGGCTTTCATGGACCACCTGAAAGCAATGCTATTTGAGGTATTTAGCACAGATACTAGGGCCCTTTTTGTGAATCTGGTTCAACTGGTTGTCTGTTTTTAAATCTAACGTTTTCGGGTATAAATCCGACATCTTCTCCAAAACCCCTAAACCAATTTCGCTGAAATTTTGCAGAAACCTCCCATGGCCAAAAGTCAACCAAAAGTGTGAATTATATGGTCCCCAGCCCCAAGGGACCTGAGGGGCAGGGCCAAAAACGGTCAAATTGACTAAAATTTCAAAAATCATCTTCTCAAGATCCAGATATGGTAGAATTAAATACTCTTTTGGAAGGTGCTTTACCAAAATAGTTTCAAAATGTTTCAAAATGGCCAGCCGTGGCAGCCATATTGGATTTCTGATCGACCCGAAAAATAACAACACTTTGTCAAGACCATGAGTTGATCATTCATACCTAGTTTCAGTTAAATCGGCCTAGTAGAACTTGACTAAGTTTGAAATAGTTTTTCAAAATGGCGGCCATATTTGATTTTTGATCGACCCGAAAAAATAACAACAAATAGTAAGGGAGTAGTCGGTAACATTCCCATAAAGTATCAATGAACAGTGTTTCAGCTTAAGTTGAAAATGTAAAAAAACAAAACGGACAACGACCGACGAAGACGGATAGCAATACTGGTCACTTGAGCTAAAAAACAATATTCAAAAATTTTGACCAACATTATTTCATGTTGGAAATATGAAATTTATTTTCCTTTGGTATTCTCTGGATTTGGATTGTATACTTTGTGGAAGAAAACAGACAAGAGCTCCCAGAGGGATCTTGGCACCCACCTTTGTACCATCTTCATTAGTTCTTTATCAGTTCGATCTTTTCTCTTCTTTCCTTTAATCTGTTTGATCGAGTCATGTTAACAGTAAATGCACCTTGAGGTAACTTTTGATCTAAACTTAATACTGATGTGTATGAAAGCCAAACTTCAAAGTGAGTTTGTCATTTCACATATTTACTAGTACAGTACTTGATGTGAAAGAAATAGAATCGATCATTGCAATATGAGAAAGATCTGTTTAGTTCTTCTTTTAATCCATTTTGTTTTTATGATCAGTCTCAAAATATAACATACACAACAAGGGATCAAGGGGAACCTACATTTAAAATTTGAGAAAGATCCCTCNAAGTTGCCCTGCATAGCTAAGGACCTAGGGGAACCTACATATAAAATTTGAGAAAGATCCCTCTGGTACTTCTTGAGAAATAGCGATAACAAATTTTCACTATCAAAATCCAAGATGGCTGTCTGTCGGCCATGTTGTTTATCCGATCAGTCTTAAAAGTTGCCCTGCACAGCTTAGGGCCAAGGGGAACCTGCATATAAAGTTTGAGAAAGATCCCTCTGGTACTTCTTGAGAAATACCGATAACAAGAATTGCTTACGGACGGACCAAGGACGCAGGGTGATTTGAATAGCCCACCATCAGATGATGGTGGGCTAAAAAGACCCAACACTAGATATATAGATTGTATGTTCAAATTCAGCTTAGAGGATCTGAACACCATGGTTCAATTCCTGCCTACCAATCCATGTTTTCTAAAAATGCATGATAGCGTGCAGTTCGTAAACCTTCTAAACAACTGAAAATGTACAGGATAGATCTTTCAATTAAATTAGCATGAATACTACAGTAAAACCTTGTTATACTGCCACATTTTGTCCAGATAAAAGTTTGTGTTATGAAGGGATTTGGCGATAAACTGAGAGAAAATTATAAAGGAATTTTAAGTAAACAAGAAACAAGAGGCCCAGAGGGCCTGTATCACTCACCTGGTTCTTTTGTTACATGAAACCAGGGACGTATAGTCTCTATATACTGTCCCTGATGAAACTGACATAAAGGTAACTTCAGACCGTACCTACTGGCCAAATGTTGACATTTGACCCCCGACTTTAAACGCTTCTAAAGATATTGTTGCTAGCACTCGAGTTGACATTTGACCTAATTACTGTAATAAAGAAAAAGATTTGCACTGCTGGTCTACAAAACATAACCAAGTATCATGACTCTAGACCAAATGCTTCTTAGGATATCGTCGTCTGAAGTTTTTAACATATTTGAGCTCTGTGACCTGGAAAGTAAGTCAAGGTCATTTTAAAGAGAAAACTTTATAGCACTCTATCCCTGGTACCTACTGGCCAAATATCATGACCCAGCTGGGCCTTATGGAACTTGAGAAGATTGTTAAAGCTTTTAACCCATGTTGACATTTGACCCCCGACTAGCACTTAAAGTTGACCTTTGACCTCATTACTGAAAGTAAGAAAAAGATTTGCACTGCTGGTCTACATAATATACTCAAGTATCATGACTCTAGTCCAAATGGTTCTTAGAATATTGTTGTCTGAAGTTTTTAACATATTTGAGCCCCGTGACCTTGAAACTAGGTCAAGGTCATTTTAATGAGGAATTTTATAGCACTCCATCCCAGGTACCTACTGGCCAAATATCATGACCCTGGGCCTTATGGAAATTGAGAAGAAGATTGTTAAAGCGTTTAACCCATGTTGACATTGACCCCCAACTAACACTTAAAGTTGACCTTCAACATCATTATTGTAATAAAGAAAAAGATTTGCACTGCTGGTCTACATAACATACCCAAGTTTCATATCTCTAGTCCAAATGGTTCTTAGAATATTGTTGTTTGAAGTTTTTAACATATTTGAGCCCTGTGACCTTGAAACTAGGTCAAGGTCATTTTAATGAGGAAATTTTATAGCACTCCATCCCAGGTACCTACTGGCCAAATATCATGACCCTGGGCCTTATGGAAATTGAGAAGATTGTTAAAGCGTTTAACCCATGTTGACACTAACCCCCGACTAACACTTAAAGTTGACCTTTTACATCACTATTGTAATAAAGAAAAATATTTGCACTGCTGGTCTACATAACATACCCAAGTTTCATATCTCTAGTCCAAATGGTTCTTAGAATATTGTTGTTTGAACTTTTGAACATATTTGGCCCCTGTGACCTTGAAAGTAGGTCAAGGTCATTTAAATGAGGAATTTTATAGCACTCCATCCCAGGTACCTACTGGCCAAATAGTATGACCATGTGCCTTATGGAACTTGAGAAGAGGATTGTTAAAGCTTTTAACCCTTGACATTTGACCCCCGACTAACACTTAAAGTTAACATTTAACCACCTTTCTGTAATTTAGAAAAAGATTTGCACTGCTGGTTTACATAATATACCCAAGTATCATGACTAGTCTAAATGGTTCTTAGGATATTGTTGTTTGAAGTTTTTAAGATATTTGAGCCCTGTGACCTTGAAACTAGGTCAAGGTCATTTTAATGAGGAAATTTTATAGCACTCCATCCCAGGTACCTACTGGTCAAATATCATGACCCTGAGCCTTATGGAACTTGAGAAGAAGATTGTTAAAGCGTTTAACCCATGTTGACATTAACCCCGGACTTACACTTAAAGTTGACATTTGACCTCATTACTGTAATAAAGAAAAATATTTGCACTGCTGATCTTCATAACATACCCAAGTATCATAACTCTAGTCCAAATAGTTCTTAGGATATTGTTGTTTGAAGTTTTTAACATATTTGAGCCCTGTGACCTTGAAAGTAGGTCAAGGTCATTTTAATGATGGATCTTTATAGCACTCCATCCCAGGTACCTATTGGCCAAATAGCTTAACCCTAGATCCTCCAGTTCTTTAGAAGAAGTCGTTTAAAAGAAAAAGTTGACGGACGGACGACGGAAGCCGCAGCACGGCATAAGCTCACATGGCCCTTTGGGCCAGGTGAGCTAAAAAAGGACATTAAAATATGTTTGCAGTAAACAAGGAGGTAAACGAAACAAGTGGCATTATATCAAGGTTTTACTGTATACTTCTTTATTGGAATTTAAGTAGTTCAGTTTAAATATAAATAGAATAGACATTGATTGGAAATACAGTAAAATTTAGTAAAGATAAAATCCCCCACTTTGTCGGTGTCGTTTCCAATAGTCACTGGAGGTCCTGCCACAAGACAAACATCTACCATACAAACAAAGAAGAAAACTCACTTTAACTTTTTTCATTGCTGATATTTAATATTTTCATCAACATATACAACAATTTGTTCATTGAGATAAATACACAAATAACAAATGGATTCAAGTGGATCAACATGCAAATGTACTCCGTATTTGATTCAATAAACAACCCATGTATTGTGACGTGTCTCTCCCTTTAACACATAATATTGCTTCAACTCACCAAAAAAGGTACTCAATTTGAAATAAATAGTGTAAATGTACAATCAAGTTCATGCAATTTTGTCAGATTGCATGCATGTAATCGACTTAAATAATATAAATAGTTCTTCAACATCACCATCCCATCCCTAACCCCAATATAATATAGAAAATAGATTTTATGTACGCTGCTGGAATTGAAAGAGTTGTAAACTTAAATATGCAATAGTGATAAGTTTTTATGAGTGACGGTTATTCATTAGTGTCACCCATTTCCTTTTGATTATTTATCGTTTGATCACAATTTGACATTCCAACCTACCAGAGAATGAAGTACATGTAGTTAACCAATCTGTCACCTTCTAGCGCAGATCCCTGATGCTCTGTAGTCATTATAAAAGACATCAAATTCATGTATCGTGTAGACATGTTATAATGAGGTTTCTAAATGAGTTTGTTATATGACCAAATCTGAAAATTAGACCACATTTTAAATGAATAAGAATCAGTATCATGATTCCGGAGCAGGCTTTATAAAATTTCATTTGACACAGATATGAAATATAAGCAAGTAATTAACACTTTCAGGTAAATACACCTTTTGTTGAAGAGATCAGGGCCCATATTCATGAAAGTGTTCTTGTGCTCAAGCATGGATGCTGTACTCAAATCCAACTTTCTTGTTACTCGCTTAAATCATGTGACTCCGCCAAAAAGTCAAACGTAAACATTGAAACCCGTATTCTAATATATATGTTTCTCAAAAGTTCTTCCAAATCATTCACATTTAGTATCATGGATTTTTATTAACTTATCATGATCACCAGATACAAGAATTTTTTCTTGAGCACAGAATCTTAGTGGGAGCACGACAACGGATTCATGAATACCCACCCATCCTCCTTCTGTGACTTATTTAAAAGGACGAGAATTAGTATTAACATCTGTGATGCCCAGTATTCCCTATCAACAGATCTTGACAAGACGGTGAAAGAACAGATGGATATCTGTTGAAGTCACTTTAAACCAAGTGTTCTGTCATGCATTATAACTAGCTGCAGTACTGACAGTAATCATCTTCCAAAAATTGAAATTTTACTATATTTAGAAAATTGAATTTTCTCTTAATTGCTATAAATATTCACAGGGCATTCAGAAGAACACATGCTGAACATCAGTTTTGGGAACACGGTACACAACAATACATTATAGTGCTCCAACGATCGTGACATGATGAACATCAGTTTTGGGAACACAGTACAACAACACATTATTATAGTGCTCCAACGATCGTGACATGAGTTAACCTTTAATACCGGTATATATCTCTTATTTTCAACAAATATGGCAACTCACAAATATTTTTCTCTATATAGCTATATTGCACAAATAAAGAACCTTGATCAGACCATATTCAAAAGCACCACTATATTGCAACAACAAAATTGTGTCTATATATATATACATGTATAGAATAAAAACAAATTTTTCAGATCTTCCGCTAGGCCTTTCTGCCTTCTAGGGCTTCTTTAGGCGGATTGATGTTTATTTATCACCGTTCATATATACATGTATATATAGTTATCATTAAGAGTAAATGAATAATATCTCTAGATTATAACAATGAATACAACAGTTATGTGACTTTATTTATGCACTTTTGCTTCAGCTGGCATTTTTCTTTATACGCAGTCATATTTATGTGTAACACTAAATCATTTTTTCATACACAAACCTACATATAATATAATCTATCTATGATTTGTGACAATCTTTTCTATTTTTCATAAAAATTAATAAATTATCATAAATTAATGAAAACCAGGATTTTTTTTTTCCCCAACCGAAATCTATATTCCTCGAAGATATTCAATAGTGTTCTTGGTATTTAACTCTTTTGCAATGCAGATACATGTGTAAGTCTCTAGCTATATTCTAATTAAAATGCAGAAATTCCCACGGAATATTTTGGAAAGACGTATCGGATCACATATATTTCAACTATTGATCAGACATCCTAAAATCCTAGATGTTCCACTAAATGCTCGACTAAATTGGTTATGAGAATTTTCTAAATAAGTAGAAATTCACATCACATCAAAAATTATTTGAAATACAGCACATGTTGACTGAGCTAATGAACAACCCAGGTGAAAAACATTTTTTACCCTTTCACCACTGTAGACTATAATGGACACAACCAGATCGATGCATGGTAGAGTTTACTAAAATTACATAGGGGTGAAAGGGTTAACCCTAATTTTATAATTGATATTGTCAAGTCAACAGTAATATACAGACCATACCATAACAACGACATCAGTGTTGAAATGATTTTATAACAAATTACAATGTAATTTTTATACCAGTTACCATTGTGACAGGTACGTACGCTATACTAAGTGTGAAAGCGTCTTGGATTATCCCCTGTCATATACGGTATGTCCAGGGGTCGCACAACACTCAATATCATTGTTATTTTTTTATTTTTTTAAAGTGATGTGTTGAAAGTAAAGTGATGTAGTCAGCTATAGCTAGATTTTTTGGACAATAAATACAAACGGAATAGATGTCACATATTGTTATATAAAATGCATTGGAATTATTCTTAAAAACCACATCTGTTTTTATTAAAAGTTGTGTTTCTTTTATGATATTCAGCAACTGAAAAATACTTAAAAAGATCTTAAATATAATAGTTACCAAAAATCTGTAAAAGCAGTTACTTCAGATACTTTTAATGAATCAAAACTGTAAAAAAAGAGAAGACTTTCTTAATCTATTAGTGGTATTCAAAATGCTACAAAAAAGACATCCAATTTGTTCACGTATATATGAAAATAACACACAATTAAAGTTAAAATGACTCCCAATGATATTGCAACACAATTTAATGGACAGCTTGCATTGATAATTCTTTCTTGACCGTTAAACTTCGTAGAGATTCAGACAGTACATACCATGTATACCATTCTTTAACTTCAACAAATTTCAAAACTCGCATTCAGGGAACACTTAGAACAGGTTGTAAAATTTGCAAACCATATCGACAGAACATCAACAGGATTACCGGTAAGCCACAAACAAGGAACTTATAGACAATGACAACCTAAATCTCCTTAGTTTAACAACCTGCACTCACAATTCCTCAGAAAAATATTCTGTACTATCTCATTTGCTATTCAACTAGTATACTGTATACAGAGAAATTATTGCCTAGTCAAACTTTCGCCCTCTGCCCATGAACTCAATTTTCGCTCAGTGTTCATTTCGCCCTTCACATTAAACTACTATGCATATTATATTGTTTACTTATATTCGCCGTTCTTATAAATTCGCCCTCGTCATGGAAGGCGAAAAAGGCGAAAATGAAACTGCAGTGATATTTCCCAGTTTACAGTAATACCTATACATTTACAGGTAATATAATAGTACATAGTACAAATACCACTAAGCGATTCCTAACGAAGGTCTCCAATACACCTAGGCCCAATTTTTGGAAAGAATTTTGCATCTGACAGGTTAAAGAAAAGACAGCTCTTATACTGTAGAGTGGAAACTCTTTGCATGATGTAGAAACTTTGGACTTTTAACTCCTCTAATTATTCATGATATGGGTATTTCTGAACTATTTGTGATTTGTAACGCAGAATTTTTCGCATTTTAATTAGTCACACTAATCACAATGTGGAAATTTTCATGTGGTACATTCATCATGTCAATGCAATCTGTCAACGTGTTTGCACATGCATATTTTCACACTGATATAACAGTCGTGAAACTAGCAAAAACTGTTCACTGCACGACAGTTTCCACTGTACTGAACAAATAACTTATATATATATTAAAAAGGTGGCACATTAACTAGAGGTTATATAATTAGGTCTGGTGGACGTGTGTATGCCAAGTCCAATCTTTGTCTCTTCTGTGAAGCATTGGCTAGGATGCCATATCAAACCTTCGCACACAAACTTTCTGTTTATAATGATAGTATAAAAGGTACTCTTTTAGTGATCGTGGGAGTGGCAGATTGTGCACTCCGTCGTATGTTGTATTGTCACAGATGCTGGATCGACACATGTGCTGGAGTGAGAATGTGAAGTTGCGGTGTAAAGGAGACGTCAGCATCGGTTCAAAGAACATACAACAGCTAGGGTCTTTGTAGTGTTCAATCAGACCACAAACTGTATCAGACGCGAACACACCGGGGTCGTGAGAATCAAAACTGAATTTGTGATTCCATTGTTCGATTCTGGCATGTAATGACCGTCCATATCGTCTAAAGCTAACTGAGAAAAGAAATTCCTCCTGTGCACTATCTCTAAGAAGAAATGTGCCCTCTGGTTTGTTTTCTAGTAGTTTTTCAGCCTGGTAACGGTCCATGACCCCCCAGTAAAAACTGCACTTGGTGATCTGAAGGATGTCTGGCACCAAACAATGCATGTAGTCTACTTGAGAGTGAGCACCGTAATGACGACCTAGTTGTGGTACCCGTGGGATAGTTGGTGTCGGTATCGGTGATGGAGGTGCCTGTACTAAGTGGATGCGCTCAGGATTACCACCACCCCCCTCACTTGCTTCGAACTGTGGAACCAAGATATTTCGCCTCATTTCAATCCCTTCCTTCATTTCCCTTGCTCTTTCGGCAATCCTTCGCTCATCCACATCCTCTGTTGGGTACAGCTCGTCAAAGTTGATGGAGTTCAGGGGCCTGAACATGACGAATACTTCTGATGTGGTTCGTTGCAGGTCTGGGGCACTGAACCGTTGGGCCCTACCGCGGGGCACACGACTAGTATCTGACATAAGTCCTTCTGTTACAAGACCCTCTGTTAATAGGCTATCTGGAATTAAACCTCCTTCAGCTCCGCCCACCTGACTAGCCGATCTGTAATCATCTTCTGATAAACTTATAGTGTCTGCAGATGACGGCTCTATTTCTTCAAAAGTTATTTCCCCTTTTGAACTCCCTAGTGTCCTCCTGTACGAAGTACACATGATGCCTTCATTAGATTTGGCCCCTTGCACTAACTCTTGGTCAGTGGTATTTAACCTCGAACTTTTCGATATTAATTTCCCCCTGAATTTGATTGTCCAAAACTTTTTTCTCATGTTTTTATCTTGCATGTCACACTTTTTCCTTCTGGAGTTTGAAATCCGTCGGGTTGACGACTTTTTTGACATGTTCCTCTCGACATTCATGTCCGACATTAAATCAACCATTTCGTCGGAATCTGACAAGTCTGTCAACTCACTTTCTTCCTTTTCACGGGAAGCTTGGTCAACAAAATCGCTGATGCTGTTGAGAGAAATCTGGCTACCACAGCAGAAGAATGGTCGAACAGCAGACCTGTGCATTCTATGATGGGTGAGGGTGTTGATGGAGAATGCTGACTTTGGACTGCGCTTGGTATTGGCAGGGTTCCCTTCTACAGATTTCTCAGTACAACCCTGCACCATTGTCCTGTTGCTGGGGATTTCTGACTCATCCAAACTCAATTCCTCCTTCACTATTTTATCTGTATCGTCATCTAAAACAGACAGATGTCAAAAGGAAATATCAGAGTAGGTGTAATACATGTTTATACTAGCAGATCAAGTGGGATTGATTAAAAAGGTCTTGGCTCATGTAACTGGGTCCCTGGAAAGCTGTTTAACAGTATACACGTACATACACACACTGCATATCATACCCTCTCACATATACCCAACATCAAATTTCGAAAAACAAAGGCAGAAGACACAAGCTTAAGTGACATGTGCTTTATATAACAAAACCCCCTTTGATGTTAGAGCAACCCTTTGAACATCAAATGAATTGTGCGTTGTTAATATAAAGATGAAATTTTGTTAATTTGGAAAATATGGCAAACCTAATTTCCTACAGAAACAGAGAATCAACATCCTTTGTCTTAAACAAAATTAGCAGCCTAATGGGAAAGATGATTTCCTTTTGTCGGAGAAAGGGGAGGGTTAAAGGAAGGGCAGAGATTTAGAAAGGAGGGGGAAGGAAATGGAAGGGAAGAGAAGATTCCCAGGCTTTGTCTGTGCTAGCTACACATATGCATGTAGATGATCATGCTATTTATAAATTAAGTGTTCTTCATCTTACAGATCAAGGCTTGTATATATATAACCCTAACACTGATAAAGATTACATTCTTAAACACTATCATCATCACTTCTGGTCTTTAAATAGAGCATATCATATATCAAGTACTTGTAAAGGTGTTTTTTCATACCGTTTTATCGATATCATGCAAATGAAATCTTTAAAAAAAAATCTTCTTCACTGTCGTTTCTTATAAATAGCCAGCTTCCTTTCGATTATCTACTACATCAGGTATATACATGTATAAAGCATGATGTGTGCAATTTCAAAAGAAATCTTTAAATATATTGGTCACAGAGTGGCAATCAGAATATTTCCTACATCAAGGATATAAATTATGATGTATTATTGTCTTGTTAAAGATCTTAATTTTGAACTTTACTTACAAAATTTTTTTTTTGACTTCCTTGCTTCTTAATGATTTTTAAATGTAATTGACTGAAAATCGTTTGTTATTACACTGAAATATTAATAGGAAATGGCTTCATAAGATGAAACAATGAATGTGTGTCAAATCCTTTGTACCAATATCTACATATAAAACTTGATGAATTGTGGACTTAATTAAAAGAAATTGGAACTAAACCCAAAATCTGTCAAGCCGAATTAAGTCGGTGAAGGGAAAACTATCTATGTTAATTTTGGTTTACTTAAGATATACATAATGTTTATGAAGTTTACTGAATCTTGGACTCCAGTACAGTAGATTAAATTGGAGTAAAATCCAAAAGTCTGTAATCAGTGAAGTGGAAAGTGCATGAAATGGTGACCTACATTTAATATTTATGGTAGTATATATATATATATACTCCTCAAGACCCATTATATATATATACAAAGGTTAATTGATGAATGTTGTATAGGTAGTTTATGAGTAATGGAAATTGAAGCGATGTCAGTTAAAAGTGACATACAGACACATGTCCAAAGAAATAACACTTCACGTCCCCTCCATTATGTTGCATGATCATAATTTTTTTTTTAATTGAATATATATATATATATATATATACCGGTATGCAGATGATCATGTATGCATATGGTGCTGCAGTTGTTCACTGCATTCAAGCTCAGGTCTAAATCATCTAGCAATTATTGATTTTACAACATATATTAATCAAATACAGGCAATGCCTGCAGGAACATGTTTCAAATATATAGCAATTTCTCTTTGATTCTGAGGCTATTACACAGCATCCTCCTTTTCTTTATGACAAAGTAAAGAACAGCTGGCAGACAAAAATACATAAAAATCTAATAAAATGTTCTTAAGATCTACAGCTGTCTCAAGTCATAACATTTCAAGTATATATTTACACCAACAGGGGTATACCTCTATAAACGGTATAGATCAGTCAAAGGCTACAACCCTATGGTATAAATTAAACTCCCAACAGATGACAACAGATGTTGAGAGGGCTTTCTGAAAAAGGCGGGGGAGGGGGGCTCAAGGCTGTCTCCTAAACAGCTGTCTGTTCAAATTATCTATATATAACAATGTTAGTAACTTTATTCTCAAAGTTTATTTTTGTTACAATTTGTGAAATGTTTTGTAACTTTACATACAAATATATACAAAATTCACAGTAAATATATGTAGTTATTGCCAAGTTTTGTATACAGCGTAAAACCTATCTGAAACAGAAATCAAGGACAAATAGATTTAAAAGTTCAATCAACGTACACCTCTTTTAATATATACAACTTAAAGCTTTTGATTAAACAGGCCACAGTGTATATTATTAATACGGTCGTCGCCTCAGTTAAGACATAACGTCAGATAAGACATCATTTCAGTTGAGACATCACCTCAATTAAGACACATCATATCAGTTAAGACATCACCTTAGTTAAGACATCACTTCAGTTAATTAAGACATCACTTCAGTTAGGACATCACCTTAGTTAAGACATTACTTACTTTAATTTCCCCCCATTGTGACGATTTCATTGTAAAATTAACCTGTTTAAAAAGACCACCTGTGTTCAGAGACCTCTTTTAGGACTTCCCTATGGGAAGGCCTCTTAAAGCGAGTTTGTCTGTTTACTGTAATATGAACATGTGCTTAGCTTGTACAAACCATTAATATTGAATGATATAGTCAACATTTGTCTAGCCTAATTTTATGAAATAATGTTTGATGATACAAGTATCAAAGTATAAAAGGAGACTTGTAAGAGAATTGTTTAGAACAAGGCCCACAGACATATAAATACAATCATTATATGATGGTGTTACTAGGCATGATGAAATCTTGCATTTCAAAAATAGAATAATTGAATCAGTATTAAATAGTTCACCCGAAGAGATATGAAATGAAATGAATCAGTTTGTTGGTGTCATAAGGACTTGATTACAGTTTTGTTCAGTATCACAAGCTTCCGGTGAACTAATATCTTTTAGGTTAGAAGCTGATGTCTCTGCAATCAAGCTGTTGGCTGCTTATTATCAAGATGTTTCTACTCAGCACTGCGCTGTGAACTTAATTTGCAGGCTACAATTCCATCACATAATGTACTGTGATAAATGTTCTACTACCTCACACAAACAAAGAATTCAAGGCGGAAATTATTTTGACACAAACCTCCAACACCGGAAATGAGAGCTTGTGGAATTAGCTTGAACATCTGTGGTTTATTTGTATACATGTACGGTGATGAGGACAGGCGTTCGCCACTTATATCTGAAGAACATATCTTGTAAGCTATCAAACAAATTCTTTTTCCGATATTATGTCGTTTTTTTTTCTATAAATTTTACAAGAATATGAACAAGAGGCCCAACGGGCCTGAATCGCTCACCTGGAATTAATCTCACACTTGTAATCTTAAAAGTGGACTAAAATACAACTACAGGCAGAATATCAGTGTTTGATTCATAAGAACCTATTAAAAGATTTAAACATAAGATGCCCGTGAGCTTGAATGTCGAACAAGGACATTAGGTTGAAAGGAGTTTACTAGCAAAATATCATTACCCTGGACCTTTTAGCTATATAGAACAAATAATTTAAAGATTAAATAATATCACCCTTGGCCTTTTGCTAATTAAAAAGAAGTCATTCAAAGGTTTTAATCATATTTGACCCATGTGACCTTAAATATACTTAGTAGCCCTTCATCCCAGCATGTAATTGGCCAAATTAAAGCATGCTAGGCCTTTGGTTTATTCATAAGAATTTGTTAAAATGTTTTAAACATATTTGACCCCTGTGACCTTGAATATAAGTCAAGGTCATTTATGTGAACAATTTGGTAGCCCTTCATCCCAGCATGTTACTGGCCAAATTAAAGCACCCTAGGCCTCTCGGTTAATCATAAGAAGTTGTTTAAATGTTTTTAACATATTTGACCCCAGTGACCTTAAATATGACTAAAAGTCATTCATTTGAACAAACCTGGTAGCCTTTCATCCCAGCATGTTACTGGCCAAATATCATCACCCTAGGCCTCTTGGTTATTCAGAATAAGTTGTTTATTTTTTTTTAACATATTTGACCCCAGTTACCTTGAAAATGTATGAAGATCATTTATTTGAACAAACTTGGTAGCCCTTCATCCCAGCATGCTTCTGGCCGAATATCATTACCCTATATATATATAGCTAGACATTTTGGTTACTGAGAAGAAGTTGTTTAAAGTAAAAAGTTGACGCCGAACGACGGCCGGATGCCGCACCATGCCCTAAGCTCATTTGTCCCTTCGGGCCAGGTGAGCTAAAAATCTATCTACATGTACATGTATGTTAATTATATGTACGTACTCTTCTTTTAATTCAAAGATATTATAGATCATAGATGAACATTATATATAATAATATTATAGATCCTGGAGTGAACGTGCAAACGTTTATGTATATTATAGATAATATACATGTATATATATAGATAATAATAAGATATTATAGATCCTATAGATGTACATTATACATTTATATATATATATGATAAAAAAAAAACAATCTATCATCTTACACATTTTGACATTGTTTTTTTTCATTTTTAAGTAAAATGTACATCATTTAGCCTGCACCTACTAGCAATTTTGGTCACGTAATCATTGGTTTTTGATTCTATAACTTCAGGTGGGTTTAAGTTATTCAAAGCATTACCAAATTGAACCTTTGGAAGTACGATGTATCCAGAGACCCCCCCCCCCCCCCTGCTCTTTGCTATATAGAAATGTTACAATTCAGAATTTGTTTTTTGGTAGACTGATAGCCTTTGAAAAGCAATGTAAGTCTGTGGGAATCGTTTACTTCAAAGACCAAATGATGTGTATGATTCAATGATAAATATAGATTAAAAGTTAGTAAAAACTTGTTCTGTTAAATTATTTCACTTCCTTCATCATACAGATATTTCCTGAATTTTAATATTCACACACTAGCTAGCACGATTGACCATAGTCAAAATTTTATATTGATTTATCTTGCTGAATAATATTGGGTCAGTGGAATTTGCACATGGACTAGGAACAAATTGGAAACTTATATTATAACTACCATTAAAGGGACATCACATGAAAAGGCGTGTTTTTTTTAATAAATGTATGTATTGTATGCACTTCCACTTATGTTACCTCGCTATCCCCATATTCATAGTCCATTCCAAATGTCCAGTTTGACCACTTGAATTGTTTGGGAAAGCCCTGCTAAAAATAGCGCCGATAACGTCACCTGACTAGGCAGTAAACACAAGTTGTGCGAGCGAGATGAAACGGTTTCCAAAGGGGCCCCCAGAGAGGGGCCGTCAGGCAACTGCAACTTCTTACCGCACTATGAAACCAAGTTATATGATTTCTAAATCCGTATTCAAACTTATTGAACAGTGTTCAGAATTTAATTTTATTTAGCTTTAAACATAAATGTATTGCCAATAAAATTAAACAAGGGATGGGGCACAAGTTTTTACAATTTATCACAGCCTTCTCCCGTCATACATTTACAATTAAATGTCAACAATGATAATAGGCATAAACATAAAGTAGAAATATTTAAATATATATTGAATTTAGTACCGGAATGTGGCCGGTACAGATGGTACGGGGCTAAACACCTTCCCTACACCAAGAGACAAACCTTTCTGATTTTTTTTTATATATTGCCGGGGCAGAGGAGGCCGGGTATTCATATTAGTACTAATTTAAATCTTGCATGTAAAAACAAAAATAATCGTTTAATTCAGCAATATAATTAAATCATACTATTTTATTGAACCCGGTAATATTAAATTATGTAAATCCACGGACTTGGATAACACACGTATCTCGGTGACCCAGAAAATATGCCGTGGGCCATCACAACAGTTATCCCTTGGAGGGCCTCATGGCAAAATCAAACTAACCAGTCACTTATCCCTTCCTTTCGCATAAACCACTGTATAATTATAGAAACACAAAGTAAACTCTCTCCAATACATGCCCATTAACATATTAAACTAAGTTCATCTGTATTCAAACTCAGACAAAGATACTAGCAAGCTTAATAGTTTTTAGATATTTATTCATAACATAAACAGCGCTAGCATTTCTGTCGATTCCATTTCAGCTTAACCGGCTATCCGGAAGAATACATGCACCGTACTAACTGCTACGGCAGTTATTTCTCCTTTGAATACTGCCCACTTGCAATAATGATTCCGTAACACACTCCTTGCGCTATCTTTTGACCATTTGGCAACTTTTCGTTTCGTAACTGACACGGTAAAACACTTTTCTTACGCTTACTTCACACGGCCAGTCATTTTGTTTACAAAGAAATGGTGTGCTGTGCGCATGCGCTAGTAGAGGGAAATCCCTGAACAAAACGTTGGTCAGACAGGTAGAAATACCGATGGTTTTCTAAGATTTAATCATTTTTATGAATCTATTTCAGCCAAATCCGATCGTTATTTTCCATAAGGAGTCTCACTTGATATGCTTATGTAGTATTTGAAAAAAAGACAAAAAATAAAGTTACTTCACCGTGATGCCCCTTTAATTGACTAGTGGTATTCAAAATTAATTTCTAGCACTGTATAAACTGAATTCTACCGATATCTTTTCGAAAAAGGAAAGTATTCTGTAATCCCATAAAATGTGATCTTGAACCACTATTTAACGTAAATCAACCTTGAAATCAGTAATGTTTCTCTTGGGCTTATATATCAATCAGTCCTGGAAGCTTCAGATTACATTATTTCCATCAACATATTTTTTGTCAGGAAAAAGAGTGTGTCCTTTGATGAATCATCCACAGATACCTATTTTTTCAATGGCAGGGATTAGCTTTTAAAATACATTTTGTTTTTCAATTTAGGATGTTTCCCGAAAGAAGTTAAATTAAATGAAACCGTATAATTAACAGACACACAAAATATCTGTCCAAGGATATAAAAAGATTAAGATATAAAAATATTTGATATCAGAGACATAGAATAATTAAAATCACTTACAGCAAGTTGTCCCAGGGTAAGACTTGTGTGGTCGACAAAAGATGACATGGCTGCTCAAACCCAGGTTATTATAATGGGAAATCAGCTATACTGTTGAAATATACACATCAATATTGTCACGTGTACATATATATATATATATATATATATATATACATGTACATGTGATCATAATTCAACCCCATATCGTATAAACTTTCTTGCACATCCCGCCACTTTCCATCCCGACAGATCACAATCAACCCTATCCCATTGATCCCTGCCGACCAAATACAGATGGCAGGGAGTGGGCGGCCTTGCTGGGAGTGGGCGGCTTTAATGGGTTATATATTGATTATGAGGCCTGCAACAGCAGACTCATATTCCAGGTGTTGATCCATGAAACACACAGGAATTTCATTGACTAGTATTGGACCAGGTAAATACTGGTAGATTGTAGTATGCTTTATCACCAAAGTGATGTATATCATATGATGCAATGTAAATTGTGTTCAGTAGCCCATCCCATTTCCGGGAACTAATATACATTCTATTATTATAATTACGCTTTCTGTATGTGTATTGGGCTATAATATATGTTTGAATTAATACAGAAATATTCACCACGAAGAACAAATACAGGTGTACTGTCAAAAAGCCTAAAACTGTGTCTCTAATGTACAAAATGATACATTTCTATATAAATGTGTTTGATCGAATACTTGCAATTGTAATTACAAAATTCTATTTACAAAACAGAAAGAACTTACTAAAATTGAACAGACAGCCAAACAATTTGACAGCATATGGATGCAAAATGTTATTAATATTCTGTCATAGCTAGAGAAAACTGTCAATATTTACCATTAAAACATGTACATTTCTTCTGTATTGAAACATAATTTGACACTCTTCCTGGCGATATAATTAATGAAACCTCTACTTAATGGAAATCTTATTTTACTATATTTATCCGTTATGGACTTTTGTTGAGGTGAATATGTGGTTAACTAGACCTGACCAAGTGATATTGACCGAGACAAATTCACCGATATAAAAGTACCCAATTGTTGTATTAGATAATATATATGTATAGTGTATGATGTTTAAATCATTAAACAGATTAAACATATGAAAATCATTTGTCAGGAATTAGGAATGTATATATATACTGCATTTGGCAGAGACCATTGAGATGTTACAATTGATATGAACTCTAAAGTGAAAATTGACCTGTTACTTATTTTTTTTATAATAATACCCAGACAATATCACAAATCACCGACCTCACCATGATTTATTATAATAGGATCCACCCAATGACTAGATGGAATGTAGAAAAAAATGTGTCATGCGTAATACATATATATATACCTTGAAAAATTGTGAAATTTTGATCAGTCTTTTAATGAGGGTAAAAAACTATTCTATGTTACCAATGGTATCCTTATTTTTAGCAATATTGTTGCCATTAATCAATATTTCTTATAATATATATATACTCACCAACAATGTGTTACTGCCAATTCATGAACAATTCTGATGAAGACAGAAACAACATGCGTGGCCATTACCACCAACAGAACTTTACTGATAGTCTTAGTGTACTGTCTATATATATAGGGGGGGTGTTTACAATTTGCCCAGACTTCCGGCTAAGTATCCGCCCCCTGGGGAGGAGGGAAAGTGGGATGGTGTACACATGAGCTATGTAATCAGCACATGTCTGGTGTGTAGATCACACCACGGGCGCACAGAGTGGCGGCGTCCAATTAATGCTTCTTTCATATTTCATCATAATTACACACACACACATCTACAGAACAGCTTCACGTGCTATCAGGCTAAACAATGCTTTAGCCAACATTTCTCCAACGCCTTTTTTATGCGTCTTCTTTTCCTTTCAGAGGATCAATGTCATGTATATTGTATATATGTTTAGACTTGCTATCAGCCCTATTCTTATAAGGGGTATTTTATGAAGACTTTTCCAGCTGCACTTTACTACAATTTGTCTCCCCCTAAGTTTGAGAACTTAAGATCAGATATCCAAGCGATCAAAATTATTAGGGTTTAATTCATATTTTTTCAAAATAATTAAATATTCTAGAGACGGCCCGGGACCAGTTCATCCTTGATAGTCAAGAAGTTCTATTCAAAACCAAGTTTCTTTGTGTAAGTTTACATATATACATGACTATTCTAATTGGTTCATGCTCTACCGTTTACATACAGCATGTACCCATGTAAGGATGAAATTTCCACCATTTACATATATATCAACTGTACTGTATAAAAGCATTCCCAAGGCAACTATTTATTTTCCTGTTAGAATTTTGTTATTTCCTCATATTCTTTAAATATAAAGACAAGTACAGGTTGGGGACCTTTTTAGAAAGCAAGACCATTTTGAAATTACTTCCCCTTGACACCTCTGGAAATTACTGCTTATAATCTTTATAATACTTATAATCCAAAGGTATGATGATCAGGGTTCAAGTCTCCTTTGCTGTCAATTACAACAGCTGGATTGTGCTGGCAATGATCTTGTTGAAAAATAGTGCTATGACACAAAAATGGGAGCATCGTGTATCTCAAAATTTTGTCTTGATTCACAATCCAATCAAATTCAAGTCTGGTAATTAAGGCTCTCGGCCGTATAAACACACGCAAAAACATGTGTATAATGTATAATATACTATTAATTGGTACTAACGTACATATTTGAGTGCTCGCTAATTGTTTTTTTAAACTGGAGTGATGATCAAGAACAGATGTCGGAAAATAATGGACTTTTAAGCAACTGAAGCAACTAAAGAAATTCAGCACTTAGTTTAGTAATCAGCTCTGCTGTTTTTACATGAACTTTGATCAGGGGATTGGTCATAAGTTAAATTAACGGTCTCTGTTTGAAAACTTAGCTGTGAGTTAATTGCTGAGATAAATATAGAAATCAACTGACATTTTGATTGGATGAACTCTACAGAAACTATTTAGCAATGCCTCAGAGATGTAACATATTACCAATCATGACTAATTTACAAACAGAATTCTACGAGTAAAGCATTGTGTGTTATATAATGAAGCCCATGCACATCCTTTATTTATTCATGCATGGCAGTTAGTCACATCCCTTTGTTGACAGTTGTCAAACACTTCTGAGGCCTATAGTTAGCCCACACAAACTCCAGGATATCACACACCTTTAAACTGTGAGATGGTGAAGGAGAATCAGGCTTTAACTGCTATTTTAGTGTTGGAATAGATCTCGGCTAGGACAGGATGGGCAATGCTACAGCGAATGGACTACTACTAGTTCCAGGAAATCGCCCACAAACAATATAATTAGAACTTTATTTATAATTTAGGAATGATGCTGTATGGGATGGGCTTCACACATTTCCTCCTCTTCACAATTGAAAACCATTGTAAATTTTTAACAATCTCAAAGAAACCTACGGCCTGAAAAATCTGACCTGGACAAATCCTGAACAAGAGGCCCAATGGGCCTGCATCGCTCACCTGGTATTAATATCACAGTTGTAACCTGTATCCATAAAAGTAAGTGAACTAAAATAAAGCTACAGGCAAAATATCAGTGTCTTGACTTAAAAGTCAATCAAAAGCACATTTAACCCCTGTAACCTTGAAAGTGAACCATACATGAACATTTAGTTAAACAAACTTTATAGCCCTTCATCCAAGAATGCAAACTGCCTAATATGATCACCACCCTATACCTTTTGTTTATTGAGAAGATGACTTTAAATTGTATCCACAATTAACCAGATGTGAACTTGAAAGTGTGCCAAGGTCATTCACATGAACAAACAATCACCCTGGACGTTTTGGTTATTCAGAAGAAGTCGTTTAAACACATTTGACCTCTGTTACCTTGAATATGGACAAAGGTCATTCATTTGAACAAACTTGGTAGCCCTTCCTCCCAGTATATTACTAGCTACATATCATCAACCAAAGCCTGATAGTTATTCAGAAGAACTTGTTTTAAAGGTTTTCACCATATTTGACCCCTGTGACCGTGGTCATTCATTTGAACAAACTTGGTATCCATTCATCCAAGCATACTTGTACTCAAATATTATCACCATAGACATTTGGTTATTCAAGAAGTTGTTTCAAGATTTCAACATGTTTGACCCCTGTGACCTTGAATATCATCCTAGGCCTTAACTTGTTATTCAGAAGAAGGTGTTAAAAGATTTGAACATATTTGACCCCTGTGACCTTGAAAATGATCGCAGGTCATTCATTTGAATAAACTTGGTAACCATTCATCCCAGCATGCTTCTGGCCAAATATCACTATCCTAGGCCTTTTAGTATTTGACCCCTGTGACCTTGAATTTTGGCAAAGGTCATTCATTTAAATAAACTTGGCAGCATTTCCTCCCAGCATGTTACTGGCTACATATGATATATATCATCAACCTAGGCCTCTTGGTTATTCAGAAGAGTTGTTTAAAGGTTTTAATAATACATGCTGTCGTTGTACATTTATTAAATCTTCCTGAGGGAAATGATGTAAAAGTGAAAATTTCCGTGTTGGCAATGGTTCCGAAATCTATATATTCTATAAATTTATAATCATTTATAATATCTATATTTATAATCATTTATAATATCTATATTCATAATCTATATATTACAATAATAACTATTCTATATATTTATAATCTCTATATTTATAATCTATATATTACATTAAAGGGACATCACGTGAAAAGGCGTTTTTTTTTTTAATGAATGTATGTATTGTATGCACTTCCACTTATGTTACCACGCTATCCCCATATTCATAGTCCGTTCCAAATGTCCAGTTTGACCACTTGAATTGTTCGGGAAAGCCCTGCTAAAAATAGCGCCAATAACGTCACCTGACTAGGCAGTAAACACAAGTNATTTTCCGTAAGGAGTCTCACTTGATATGTTTATGTAGCATTTGAAAAAAAGACACAAAAAAAAGTTACTTCACCGTTATGCCCCTTTAATAACTATTCTATATATTTATTATCTCTATATTTATAATCTCTATATTTATAATCTATGTATTTATATTCTATATATTTATAATCTCTATATTTATAATCTATATATATTTTTATTCTATATATTTATAATCTATATATTTAATCTTTATATTTATATTCTATATTTAATCTATATATTTATAATCTATATATATATATATATATATAACCTATATTATATTAATAACTATTTGCATGGATTTTTTGCGCTCACATTTGAAAACCACGAAAAATTCCATTTTTACAGAATAAATATGTTTTGTTATTTCAGTTAGAGGGTCCTTAAACGAATTCATTATTATTTTCATGGACACTAGTATTGTCATGACATTTGATATTGATCCTAATCCTCAATCAATCCACCAATCAATTATCATGCTAAAAAATCATGTCGAATATTCGGAGAAATGCATGTTGCTGGCATTATTTATTGCCACTGTTCGACCCAGTAATGACTCGCCAAGGCGAGGAAAATTAGATCATAGGACTTTTGAAACCAGTGCTAGTCTATATATATCCATAGCAGGCTAAATTAGCCACCCACCCGTGTTCTGCCTGTCTTTTGGACGGGCAGTTTTCTTAAAAAGGCCCATTTAGACAGGCAACTCCTCACTCCTCACTATATATCCTTACTAGTTAACTTATTTAGGACAGGCAATTTTGTCAAAATGGGCTAAAAATCAGCATTTTGGACAGGTAGGTTTGAAATCGTGGCTAAAATCCTGATCCACGGGGAACTGTTTCTTAATGTGGAATAGAGAATAAATATTCCTGAATATTATGTCCTAAAACCAAAGGAAATGAAGAAAGCAACACTGGTTCTGCACAGTCATATCCAATCATATGTGTAAATAAATTCATATCTGTATACATATCAAGTGTAGTTTTTCAACTGCTAGACTTGGTCAGCAAATCAAAATGTCCATGGCACTGAAGGATTGGCAGTGTGAATGTGTGTGTGTTTTTCTTCTTCTGCAGATTGTATCCTAAATGGGCACGGACTTCACAATGGTGATTATAAAAGTACCATATAGGTTCTCAGACCTGGACCCTGGTCGGTGGGCTCGATCAAGTCCCAATATTCAATATTTAATTGTTATTTTCAGATGTAATACTGTTAAACATGATGTTTTACAACAGCTTAAGGAGTATATTATCAACTTGGTTAAAGTAGTGCTATTATACTTTATGTTTATTAAGCGTAACTTGGGGAAAAAAACATATTAAAATTAATAATGCTTGAAACCTTACACCATGTCATAACTCATGAGAGAAAATCAGTTTTGATGTCATTTCTTGCATTGTTAAAGATAAAATGTGTATTGGAATGACTATGTTTAAATTTCAGAAATATTTAACACTTTCAAGTGATTTCAAGTTGAATCCAAAAATTGACACCCCCCCCCTAAAAAAATCAAACAAAAGTAGCCTCAGTGATGCAATAATATTTATAATTAATCCTGGAGATTAAATGCACTGCAATGAATGTTTATGAAAAAAAACCAAAAAAACCCCAAATGAAATATAAAATTCATTCTAAAATGTATTATACAGCCAAAGAGAAAACCCCTTTGAATTATAACCGGAACACACTAAAAACTGTATTAACAAACAGTATTTTAAACTGCCAGGCCTCGGACGTCTTTAGAGTATTAAATTATTTAGAAAAAAAACAACTCTAATAATTTTGATCACTTGGATGTCTGATTTCTAAGTTTTCAAACTAAGGGGAGGAGATAAGCTAGAAGTAAAATGCAGCCGGGAAATTCTTCATGTCTAGACGTATTTATGCTTGCTCATCAGATACTATAATTATATATAAAAGGTTAGTGAAGATCAAATGCACAAGGTTTTATATGCTGAACACATACATTTGTCAGATGCACTGTGCAAGGTGATCCGATAGTCTATTTTGGCCAATGTACATGAAGACTGAAGGTGTGTGAAACCCCACTTGTGATTTGCTTAAAGGGCCTGTCACACCTAGCCGATTTGGGTTGCTGGAGCTATACCGGAGCACAAATTTGGCGATTTTCGGGAATCGGTACTAGCACGACCGTATCACATCGCTAAGAACGGTAAGGCACCGTCGAATAGTTCAGCAACGGCAGGCGACGGTAGACATTTCTGCCGTTGTGCTGCCGGAGCGAGCACCGGGACTACAAGGGCAGTACATCGACAGTACTCAGGTAGGGCTTCGTTAATGTCGGTAGAACACTTGGTGACTGAAAAGTGGTATTCGGTAGCACATCGGCTCTTGCATCGGTATAGATCTGCAACAACGGTATCACAATAGGAATGCCGGTACTATATCTGTATTGCTACAGTCAATTTTGAATTTCAAGTGTTTTTTCGCCAGAGCTCTGACGGTTTTCTCGCCGTTGTTAATTTTTGCTCCGGTTTAGGAAAATTGCCTTGAAGTCAAGAGTAATGGCTTGAAGTCGTACAGCATGCTCTGAACTGTGTCAGCCCTAATAATACATATTTGGCGTCAGCCACAATACACAAGTGAGTGGACAGACCGTTTTTCTGGGACTTAATTGTGGCCTGTTTATGTTTTTTAACCTATAGTAGTCAATTAAAAACAAAAATAACCAATATCTACTTCAGCTGCCGACAGCGTCAGCCCTAGTCTGAGAAGTACAAAGCTATACGGCTGAACCTAAAAGCGAGCACATGATTCCTGCAAAAACTAAAACATTATATTCATCCACAACGAGAAGTCCAGCTTGGAAAATAGAGGTCTTTATTTTGACCTCCTATTACATCAAATGTCAAAACAAATGGCTGTTTTGACATCTGACGGTTGCTATAAATGTCAAAAAGCATCTTTTAATTGAGAACATATATTTCACGTACAGTTCTTCGTGAATTTATGAAAAATCTCTTAACCTTTTGTTGGATATTTAGCTGATGAAAAACAACAAAACAAGAAATATTGGTAGATGGTTGTTTGCCTTAAAGCTTTCATGCAGGAGATTAAGGGACTGGGATCTGGGGAGGGTTTTTTGTTTGATCCCTGGTGAAAGCACACTACTCTCTTTCATGTTACAAATGGTATATTTTAACCAAACCTCTCATTGTTGTGACAAAGAGTTTAAACCTGTTAAGTTGTAGCACTTTGTGTTCAGAGGCTAGGTGAACACATAAGAGGGTGGAATATAGTGTAGCAAGTTTTACTTGTACATGTAAAAGATTATGGTTGACTTTTCAACAGAATTTCCAATAACCTCAAGGCTCAATCAGTAGCATACTACGATATATTGGGGGTCGTTCAATCCCCTGTGGAAGCCTGTCCCCCCCCCCCTTATTTCCTGCTACACTATAATCCGGGCGTATCATAACTGAACTGTTGTCTAGATATGTCAGAATGCTAGTCGTTTCAGTAACAGGTCGTTTCAGTAACAGGTCACAATACCATTGATTCATTTCGTGACATACACAAGATGTTTTGGGATTTAATCAAGGCGTTTCAAACACATGAAATTTTCACTTATAAATTACATTTCACTACTGTTTCATATATAAAGTCCTGTAAATACACAATTATGGTTTCAGTTTATGACCTATGTCACCACCTACCAGTGCTTGGGATCATTATAATTAGTGTTACCAATGATTGCTAAAGCTTGAGGGGATATATACCTACCAACATTCACTCAGTGTGTTGCTACCTGGAGAAGTACTAGTAATCTCATTATTAAATACAGAGAGGAACTTTATGAAATTTAACATTCAATTTCTTTCGTTATTGATAGCTATTTATAGGTTCCTTGTTTGATATCATTCATAACATACAGTATATAAATAATAATAAAAACAAGATTGGCATAATTCTTTACTTTAATTATATTTAGAAAAATGCAAGTGTATTTTTAAACAGAACTTTTGGAAGGTAGCTATATAGTGAATATATGATTTGATTGTTGATTTACACGTTACTTCCCTTGTGTTGCCTTGGGTATGCATTATAGTGAATTAAGCGGATGTAAAACCTATCAATCAATCAATAAATAGATTGGTGCATTACAATACTTAGCATTTGTACAATAAACTTGAAATTTTACATTTAAGTAGGTAATGGTATCTACAGACGAAAAAACGAAAAATCCCTGAAACGACTTTTGGCATGTCCCGAAACGACCTGACACCATCTGTCATAACTTAAATGGATCCAGATACCTGCTGGTCTTCTGGATAACCAGACTACTTGGTAGTGAAGCGGACGTAAAACCACTCAAACAAACAAACAATACCATTGATTATGTGTGTGGAGGGTGGGGTGGGTATATTGGCAAAATAATGCCTTTCAAGTTTCAAAAGAAATTCCAATGTTGGGGGAATGCTAGAGCAAGGAAACACCTAGTTATTTCAGATCCAACACTGGTCATGTTCACTTTCTAATGACGTCATAGTGTCCAGTCCCATGGTATTAACGGGTACCATACTACCTCCTATGCAAATACATCACACAATGTTGATATTCCTACATTGGAAGCAAATTGGTAAAGGACGACCTTATTTACACATCTGTCAACCCAGCATCACGGATTAGGCTTTGTTTATAGCTAGAACATACACATTATGATGTTATAATTACCTGAAGGCATACTGGCTATGATTTCAGGTCACTATCTTCATTAAAATTCATTTAACTTGACGTCCTTCCCATGGAATACACCAAAACAATTTTATGAATGAAAATGGCAGTAAATACGATGTGTAGGCGGATATGTGACGTCACACCCCTTTTTGTGGGTCAATATTTTTCATCTACTCAATATTTAGCGTTTGATAAACTGGAAGAATGTCTTCAATGGATTTATAATTACGAAAGAACTAAACATATTACACAAATAATGAATTTATATTTTTTTTTAGTGTTTATTTGTATACTATCCAATTTACTGCGGAATGACACTGGCGCCAAAAACAATTTTTATTTTGCGGGAACATAAAGATGCCGACAGTCCAACCTCTCCGATATGCACACAGCGATGGGCATACTGACGTGTGTTTTGACGACAGTGGAAAGTAAATAATAATTGCTGTTCATGTCTTTATGTAATTGAATCTCAATCTTCGTTGATTTTACAATCTGGTCTATTTCGGTTCACGGTTTTGATGTTTACAAACATTGTTTACTTTGAGCAAAAGCGTATTCATCATAAACTTTTATCTGTGCTTAACCGGAACGAGCAATTCAACGAAATAACAAAGTATTTTATAGCTTTAGTTATGCAAAGGTGATACTCCTACTTTGGAATTGCAAACATCAGTGATCGTTCATATTTGCGGACCCCCCTCCGAATAATAATTAATTGATATTTTTTTGGTTCTCTGGCAGTCTGGGCTAAATCAAATTTAGCCCAGAGACTATAGGCATGGATCTAAAATTCTGTTTTGCGTGTGTGTATACGCGTACGGCCAAACAGGGAGCGGGGCATCTGTGCACGAGTCTTAACAAACACGTTTCTAGAGTATATATACATAATGTAGTTATGAAAAAAATATGTCATTGTAAAACAGAATTGATGCATTAGGTCTCTTTGTTTCCGGGACCTGACAACAGGATTCAGCAGTTTCAAGCAATTCAGTCATATGCCAAGAGAACTACGTGGCCCTTGGCCTCTTGTTTAGTACACCAATATAAACATTTGAAAAGAAGTGTTTAATTTTCACCACTTAACTAAAAGAATCCTTGTGACGTTGTCTCGCTCCCCTTAGTGTTGTAGATATACCCTGTGAGTCTGTCCCTCCCTACTTTGCTGTTTGGGCCATACACAATATTTGAAAATATTACTCCTGGTTAATTGAAATTATCTGGTGATAAAATAGCAATGCATTGCTGTGTTTTGTAAAATTATTTTTGCTTTTACATGTACCAGAAATTAATAATTCATTAAGCATGCCAATTCTATTCAGTAATAACCAAGAATATTAGTTGAGTGACCTGGTATCAACCTAAAAATCATCTTTGTGCAGTGTGCACTTTTGTACATTTAATGATTTGCAGAGATCTAGATTTTCAGTATGTATTGTGCATGCGATGTTTACATCCAAAACTTTTTTCTTCATTCCGTAAATAGTAGCCCAAACTTGAAAACATATGCCCTGTTCTACTCACAAATGAAAAATTGTCCAGCTCAAATGAAAATTTTAATAGATAGGAAATCTTATTCTCTAGGAGAAACTTAACCTTAAAGGTAATGAATTTGCCCAAGAGAGTTTTAATTTCAGCCTTGTCCTACTATATACTACGGAAGGGAATTAATTATACAGTGTATAAAAAAATTCAGGCATCGAAACAAGATCCAATGAGCTTTCCAATGATGGAAGATGCTGTGAATATGTTCTTTCCATCTGATCAAAGCATGCTTTTTATTTTTGCCAAAACAAGTTGGTGGAAATTTAGAGAACAAATTCATGACAATTTTTTCAAGTTTATATTATGCATACATATATATAAACTCACGATTATATTGATGTTTTATTGTTGTTAGACATATGCTAACCTGTGGAACAGATGGAGATGTGCGTGTTTGGGCTGGTATAGAGGACGACGATGCAATCTCTCACAGGGTTGGTGACCGCGTCTACGGTATTGTATACAAGGTAGGACTTTAGGGAATCAAAATTGGATCAGCAGCAAAAAAAAAAAGATCGCAATCTCACTGATCAATCAGCATGTTGACTAATGCATGAAGTGTTGAAACATTTTATTCTGAGTTTTCCATCTGAGTAATCTCTAAAATTTTAAGATGGAGATTGGGCAAAATGAATCAATCTACAGGCGTATACATATATATAACTAGTATGTAGTCGGTGCAGATTTGAATGATATGCATGGAAAAACAGACTTCAGCAGAAGAAGCTTAGAACTACCTGGTATATAATTTTGCTGAATGTTTCTTAATTTCAGCAAAATCTTTCCGAGGTTTTTCATGCCATTTTTTTTTATGTTTTGAATTAATTTTACAATGAGGGATATACTTTAAGACGTATTGCCAAGGTTAAGCTTTAAGTTTCGCTTTTGTAGAGCGGCCGATTCTTCACGTCCTCCGACACCAACAGCGTCCAGGCACACACCTTCCCTGATGGGGCACCCGATGGCATCCTGACACGTTTCACAGCTCCGGTCAATCACATGGTTGTAAATCAGTCTGGCAAGACCATGGTGGCATGCTCAAGGTAAGGCCATCAAAGATGAAACTGGGGTCAATGAAATTCTTAAACATTTCTACCGAAAGGACTCTAATTTAAATTTCCCATGTCAATGAAATGCATATTATAATTGAAAGAAGATACAAATTGAGAGAGAGAGAGAAAAAGATACATTTTACTTTGTCTTTATAACTTTGCATTTAAAAACTACAATCAACTTTAAATAAGGCCATATTTAGTCAATAGTATTTTATAAATTTGATACTAACAATTTTTCAAAACATTTGTAATTATTTTACTTTGCAAATTTTTGGGGGAAATGGTCTCTTTTTTTTGTTGGGAATAAATGTGCTTGTTCAACAAACATTGAAATGGCTGATAAATTAATGAAACGGGGAAACTGTCATTGAAAACTTCATCTAATTCATTTTGTAACTAAGTTCAAAGATGCAGTTTTGCTGTCAATATATAAGAGTCCAGATGAACAGTGTTCCACAATCTATTATAAATTGAAATAAGATATGTTTGGTGAATTTTGAAATGTTTGTTATAATATTTTGCTGCAAGTGGACAGATTTAACTACCTGTACTGGTTAACAAACTGATCTTGGCGTCTTGGGAGATCTAAGGCCAAAAAAAAAATGATAACTTGGTTCTGAGGCCCGCGCGCATTTCATGGCACCTTACGCATTGCCGATTTTATCGTGAAAGTAATAAAAAAAAAAAATCATGAATGCGCCAACCGCCATCTTTAAAAAAATCCGGAAAATTGGTCCGCATGTCATTTTTACTTGTTAGCCACCCAAGTCCCGAAAACGTTTGAATAAAGGTAAGGATTGAGATACAGGCAAGCGTTAAAATGATTATGACTTATTAGTCTTGTGTACAAATGGCGCTCATTTCGGTACAAATAAGGAATTGGGGGCTCGTGATTCTCGTCTGGAACATCGTGGGGGGATTTTTGGAGGCTTGCTATATGACAGGTCTCTACACAACTATAAAAAGACAAGGTAATGTCCACAATGAAGGTTTTACAAACTACACAATAAAAAAAAATCGCCCTCGTCTCGTTTTTATACACCCGTCGAAGACGGGGACGTATTATGTTATCACGCGAGCGGGCG